>NC_092715.1:265073227-265205460 GCF_047496885.1 Scyliorhinus torazame | reverse complement strand
CTCTGTAACCAAGGGGAGGCAGTGGCCTAGTGGCATTGTCACTGGACTAGTCGTCCAGAGACCCAGGGTAATGCTCTGGGAACCCCGGTTCGAATCCCACCATAGCAGGTAGTGAAGTTTGAATTCAGTAAAAATCTGGCATTGAGGGTCTAAAGATGACCATCTTTACCCATTGTCAATTATTGTAAAAATCCAACTGGTTCATTAATGTCCTTTAGGGAAGGGAATCGGATATCCTTACCCAGTCTGACCGACAAGTGACTCCAGGCCCACAGCCAAGTGGGTTGGCTCAGGGATGGGCAATAAATGCTTGCCCGGCCAGCAATACCCACATCCCATGAACAAACTATTTTTTTTAAAACTCCATAGCCCCACTGTAATGATATGTAGAATATCATTTGTGTATAAAATGTAATAGCCGAACTGTAAGTTAGGATAGGTGCCGTATGCATAGGCTGAGATTCTAGCATCCGACCACAGGTGAGTGGTGACAGGAGTTGGTCACTAGAAGACAGGCCTCATGGAGATAGGAGGTAATATCCTGGACAGCACACAGACACAGAATCTGGACAACAAGCAAGAGGCATATCGAGCAGCTCCTGAGTCAATATTGATTAATAAGAGTTAACCATAGTTATTTGTATTTAGCCGTAATATCCAACTGCAATCTTACATCGTAGAAACAGTTTAGTGATTTAGTTAATTAAAAACGTTTTGTTCATTTACAAAGCCGCATGTTCTCTGAGCACTTCAACTACAAAGACCTCGCCATCCATGCGTGCAGAAAACGTTACACCCACCTAATGCCACATCTTTCGACAAGTTGATACAAGTCAGAATAAGGGGAACAAGGTTTCTGATGAGTTCAAAATTACAGAAGATGGGGGATCAGCTCGAAGTGCGTCAGAATAGTCAAATCTTGAGGTTACAAATACTGGGTGGGGGGGGGGGGGGTGTTGAGGTTGGGTTATCAGCACCAGCCGCGTTGGGGTCGGGGTAGAAAGAGGCAATATTATGGAGGTGGAAATCGATGGACTTGGTGCTGCAGCAGCTGTGTGTGATTGGAAACCCATCTCGGGTCAAATGTGACCTTGTGAATGGGTGGACTCGGACAGTTTCCAGGGACCTGGCTGGTGGGTGGAGTCTGAACGCTTAATCATCTCTCCTTTCTGACTTTCATGGCAATCTTGGGCAGGTTATGTCAAAATGTTCGGTCGTCATCTCTGCTTTTATTTCAATATTTCCAGAATTCACCCTCACTTTCCCTCTACATACAACCCAAAATGCTCAAACACAAGATCCGTGATTCTCCGGAATCCCGGCAAGTGTTGGCGCCGGCATAAACACCGGAGTGGTGTACGCCGGCGTCAACGGGCCCCCTGACCAGCAATTCACCGTTTTTTAGGGTGCTAGCACGCCGCGCTGGAGTGCTCAAGGCCTGGTTGCCGTCTCCACGCCGGCGCGGAGCAACATGTGAGGGACCTAACAGCGGGCCCGCGCAGAAGGAGGCAGGCCCCCTCCAGATCGCGGCCGCCTGTGGGCCTGGACCCAGTGCATCCACCCCCCCCCCAGAGTTAGATCCCCCCACACCCCCCAACCAGGACGTCCACAGCGGCCGCGGGTCCGAGCTCCCCACTGGGTGGTACCAAGTTTGAACCACGCCGGCGGGAGTTTGGCCTGTTGCCCGCGGAGAATCGCCGCAGGGGCCTATTTCAGCACCCCCTGACTGGTGCCATGGCGACCGCGTGGGCACGATTGCCCGGCCTCAGAGCGGCGTGACGGGCATTTCCCGCGCCCCCGGCGATTCTCCGACCCGTCGCGGGCTCGGAGAATCCCGGCCAAGATATTTGATCAAAAATATGGAAAGAAACTACGGAGAAAAACAGAACAAAATACTAATCATGATCTTTATTTAAACACTAACCTTAATACTATTTCAAATAAATGCATCTTGGAGTTCCCCGAGGGCAGTTATCGGTTAAGGATGTATTACCAGGGACTGAATCAGGCGAATTGTTTCTGATTAATTAACTAGTCTTTAATTGTAAAAATTGAGAGTGCCTCAGTGGATAGCGCCCGTATCGGAGTCAAAAGGTCGTAGCTTCAAGCCCCACTCTGCAGCTCTGAGCACACAATGTAGGCTGATACTCCCCCATGTAGCACTGAGGGAGTGCTACACAGTCAGCAGTGCAGTTTTTCAGACGTGACATTAGGCTGAATCTGCCCTCCCCGGGCAGGCGCGGGAGATCCCGTGGCCACTATGGTGAAGAGCAGCAGTGGGGTTCTCCCTGGAGCCCTGCTGGATATTCATCCCTCAATCCAAATACTGAAAACAGATTATCCGAGCCGTCAGTGCATTGGGGTTTGCGGGATCCTCCTGTGCGCGAATTGGCTGCTGTGTTTCCTACAGTGACTACACATCAAAATAATTTATTGGGTGTAAAATGCCTTGATCACGAATTGGTGCTGTATAAATAGAAACCTATCTTTCAATCTTAACTGCCTCAAGGGCATTTAGAGATAATCATATTTTGTGAATGTGGAGCCACCTATGGAGTAGACTGCGGGGCCGCGACAGATGATCTGAATCCCCTTTCGGGTTCAGCCCAGGTGGCCGTTTCTTCCCTGCCACCATCCCCCCCCCCCAAAAAAACGAGCAGACGGTTTTTAAAAATGTAATTTCACAAATTGCAACCGTGGGACCTGAACCGCAATCCACTTTCCAGCTACCCCACTGGCCCCTCCAACCGGTATTGCAGGCTTGCGTATTTAATACAGGCAGCACTACGTTATGGAGCACCCCCCCACCCCACCCCAAAGACGCAACCAAAATTAATTGTGTCTATAAAACCACCCCTCAAGAAACATCAGGCAGAGGTGACCTTCACAGCTCCTCTGCATCTGATGGGAGTCCCAGTTTCTGAAGAGACTATTGCAGCTACCAATCCGTGTCACGGGCTGTCTCTAATGTAAAATAATTGTCACTCGCTCCTGCTGTTACCCTGATGAATGTTCAATGCTTGCAGCACCGTTTGCACCCCCCCCCCCCCCCCCCCCCCCCACCACACACACACACACATCCTTGATCCATGGGCACACAGGCTGTCTGCATTAGGCAGCACTCCCATATTCGCCTCGCCAGTACAATTGACAAAGGTTTAACAAGCGCTGCGCAAAACAGGGACGCTTTAATTGTTTCCTTTGAAGTCATTAACCAGTACATGTCAGCGTTGTGACCCAAAGCTGAGAGTTCAAATCCCACCACAGCGTTTGGCTGACTTAATTTCAATGAATTAAATAACTGGCTGGTGTCAGTAACGAGGACCGTGTCGCTATCGGGTTCGTGTCAAACCCCCGTCCTTTTACACACACATGTCCTCAGAGGTGGAACTCGGCTGCCTGACCCGGACTCCAGTCCCGCGCTGACGCGGCTGCTTATTTTTTTTTTGAACAACATTTTATTGAAGGCATTTTTCATCGGTACAAAATCACAAAAAAAAAACAACCGTGGAAGAGATACCCAACAACCCACCCATCCCGGCGTCGCCCCCGCCTTCCCCCCCCCCCCCCCCTTCCCCGTCACCCCAGAGCATGCCTCCCTTTTTCAGCCAACCCCCCCCCCCAAACAAACAAAGCAAAACAAATCCCCCCCCCCCCCCCCAATGACTGAATACTCCTTGAAGAAGTCAATAAACAGCTTCCAACTCCTCCTCCACCTTTTCCAGGTGCAGGAATTCCGATCGCCCGCTCCGAGACCACACAACCCAACCGGGTCCGTGGCCGGGCTGTCAGCGAGGCAAAGGCCAAGACGTCGGCCTCCCTCCCCACCTGGACTCCCCCCACCTCCGGACCACCTCCCCCCCCCCCGGAATCCAAGGCATTTCATCCGAAAATCCCCCCCACAACTGCCTCAAACTTGGACACAATCAGAACACGTACACGTGGTTCGCCGGCCATCCCCCCCACACCTACCCTCACCCCCCCACCCACACCTATCCTCACCCCCCCACCCACACCTATCCTCACCCCCCCCCACCTATCCCCCCTCCCCCCACACCTATCCTCACCCCCCCCACACACACACCTATCCTCACCCCCCCCACACCTATCCTCACCCCCCCACACCTATCCTCACCCCCCCCACACCTATCCTCACACCCCCCCACACCTATCCCCCTCCCCCCACATCTATCCCCCCTCCCCCCACACCTATCCCCCCTCCCCACACCTAGCTCCCCCTCCCCCACACCTATCCTCACCCCCCCACACCTACCCTCACCCCCCCACACCTACCCTCACCCCCCCCACCTATCCTCACCCCGCCACCTATCCTCACCACCCCCCCACACCTATCCTCACCCCCCCCAAACCTATCCTCACCACCCCCCAAACCTATCCTCACCACCCCCCAAACCTATCCTCACCACCCCCCACACCTATCCTCCCCCTCCCCCACCTATCCCCCCCACACACCTATCCTCCCCACCCCCCACACCTATCCTCCCCCTCCCCCACCTATCCCCCCCACACACCTATCCTCCCCCCTTCCCCCACACCTATCCTCCCCCCCTTCCCCCACACCTATCCTCCCCCCTTCCCCACACCTATCCCCCCCTTCCCCCACACCTATCCCCCCCTTCCCCCACGCCTATCCCCCCCCTTCCCCCACACCTATCCCCCCCCCTTCCCCCACACCTATCCCCCCCCTTCCCCCACACCTATCCCCCCCTTCCCCCACACCTATCCTCCCCTTCCCCCACACCTATCCCCCCCTTCCCCCACACCTATCCCCCCCTTCCCCCACACCTATCCCCCCCTTCCCCCACACCTATCCCCCCCCTTCCCCCACACCTATCCCCCCTTCCCCCACCCACACTATCCTCCCCCACACTAGCTCCCCCCTCCCCCCACACCTAGCTCCCCCTCCCCCCACACCTAGCTCCCCCTCCCCCACACCTAGCTCCCCTCCCCCCACACCTATCCCCTCCCCCCCACCTATCCCCTCCCCCCCCACACCTATCCTCCCCCCACACCTATCCTTCCCCCCCTCCCACACCAATCCTCCCCGTCCCCCACACCTATTCCCCCCCCCCACACCTATCCTCTCCCCCACCCCCGAGAGGAACGGCTCGTCCTGGATACCGTCACACGGGCCCGATGCACCACCTTAAATTGGACGAGGTTTAACCCTCGCTCACGGCGAGGAAACATTCACCCTCTACAAGACTTCCCTCCACACTCCGGCCCTCAACACCGCCCCCCCAACTCCTCCTCAACCACCTGTCCCAGGCTTATTCCCCAATACCAGTCCAGTACTGCCCTTCCCTAGTTGGACTGTCTACATATTGCATCAAGAGGCCTTCCTGGATACACCTCACAAACTTGCCCCATCCAAGCCCCTAGCACTAAGTGAGTCCCAGTCAATATATGGAAGTTAAAATCCCCGACCACAACAACCCTGTTACCTATCCAAAATCTCTCTACCTATCTGCTCCTCTATCACTGACAGTTGGGGGCCTGTAACAAACCACCAACATTGTGATTGCCCCCTTCCTGTTCCTGAGCTCTACCCAGATTGCCTCATTGTGTGAGCCCTCCGAGGTGTCCTCCCGCAGTACGACTATAATATTCTCCTTAACTAGTAATGCTACTCCCCCACCCCCTTTTAAATCCCCCTCTATCTCTCCTGAAGCATCTGTATCCTCCAACGTTCAGCTGCCAATCCTGCCCTTCCTTTAACCACGTTTCTGTGATAGTCACATCATCATAGTTTCAAAGATATCCGAGGTACTGAAGCTCAACAACACTTTTTATAAAATGTTCATTGGCATCTTTAATCAAAGTGCCTCCCCTAGGAATTACAACCCGGCAATGAGGAAGCTTCTGATCATCCGGGATTCCCGCCTGATACACTGAACGAAACCCAGTGCCGAGAAATCAGACTGAACGACAATTATCTCAAAGCCAAACAGTAAATGGTCTACTGCTGTTTCGTTCAGATTTTCAGCTTCCACGATAATTTGACTTCATAAACAGGATCTCTTCCAACTCTTTCACCTGGAAACGGGGGTTATTCCCGTCCCATCTCGCACCCTTATCCTTCCCCAGCCGGAGAGGTCATTCACATCTGTAGGTAAAGTCCACTCGGCCAACTCTATCTGGTTGAGGTCTCAAGGCTGGAATCTTATTTTGTGACACCATCACTGCGGCCATCTGTACGGGGAAACTGCTCAAAACGACACTCCATTGACAGTGTACGTTCGAGTTAGTCTCTGTGTGTGGGACAAGCGGGTGACAGCACAATCCTGAAAAACTGCATGAAGCAGGGTAAGACTTCACCAGAACGATACAGCAAAAGATACGACACACCAAGCACAACCCCAAAGCTCAGCAGCCAACTTTACATGCTTGCCAGCTGCAACCATAACTTGCATTTATATAGCACCTGTACAGTAAAGTCTCCCAGTGGCGTGAATATCAGACACAGTTTGACACCAAGCCACAAAGAGATATTAGGTCAGGTAGTCAAAATGATAGGTATTAAGCAGTGTCCTTCGAGAAGTAGGAAGAGGAGGAGAGGTTTAGGGAGGGAATCCCAGAGTTTAGGAACTGGCCAGCAATTATGCTGCGATTAAAATGGCATGCATTATCATTGTTCCTTCCTGGGATGTGGGCTTCGCTGACAAAGTCAACATCCTTAATTGCCCTTGAACTGAACATTTCAAAGGGCATCTAAGAGTCAACCACATTGCTGTGGGCCTGGAGTCACGTGTAGGCCAGACCCGGGTAAGGACGGTAGATTTCCCGCCCTGAAGGACATTAGTGAACAGGTGGGTTTTACAACAACGACGGTAGTGTCGTGTTGGGTGCTCTGCTACACAGACGAACCAACACGGTTGCGGATGGTACAACTCAGTTTTATTACTAACAATAACAACATCTGTAAACTGGTTACTGTGGTTCGTTCACTACCCTCTAACCTGTGGACCCAGCCCTAACACTATCTTGGAGAAGCACTCAGCACATGGCGAATGTCTGAGTGGCTTGCTGTGAGCTCTGTGCCTGAGCTGTCTCCTGCTGGAATGAGCGGGAAGTGTCGTGTTCCCCGTTTTATAGTGTGTATGCTCTTGCCTGTGATTGGCTGTGATGTTGTGTGTGTGTATTGATTGGTCCTTTGATCTGTCCATCAGTGTGTATGTATGTTTGCACCATGATGTTTATCTGAATATCATGACAGGTAGTTGTCATGGTCGCCATTGCAGAGACCGGCTCTTCAGTTCCAGATTTATTAATTGAATTGAAATTCCACCAGCTGCCGTGGTGAGATTTGAACCCATTAGTTTGGCCGTCTGGATTACACGCCCGGGGACATTTGCACCATGCCACCATCTGCCCATCGTCCTTCATTGGCTGAAAGGCCTTCAGATGGTCCGAGGTGGTGGAAAGCACCATCGGAATTGTTACAAGCCGAGAGATTGTTTAAATCACCGCATCAATTGACCACTTGGGTTGGGGGGGGGGGGTGGAGACACATCACGTTCACCTCCCCCCCCCCCCCCCCCCCCCCCCACCGTGCATTTTCTTCCTCAGTGATGGCAAGGCCTGGAAATCAACTTCAAATTATGTTGAAATGATCCTTATTAAAACCTATGTTTACCCGACACCTGCACAGTGTAAAGACGGAAAACATATTCCGAGCGTGCTATTTTTAAATAACATTTCTGTTTTGTCACAGAGTTGTGAAATTATGCAGACGTCCTCAGCGGGCATGGCAGCCATTTGTACTGGAGGCAGGTCACAGGCCTCCCGTGTGGCTGTGAATCACGCAGGCTACCGTCAGCCTGACTGCGATTGTTAAACGCTCTCATCTTTTTCTTCCTTTGACAAGATCTCCGTGCTCCACCTATTCTGGCCCCTGGCACATCGGCGGACTTTAATCAATCCACCGTTGGTGTTCATAACCATGTGGCCCCAAGAGCTCTGAAATTCATTCCCCCCCCCCATCCAGACCTCTTCCCTCCCCCTCCCTCCTCCTTTAAGACACTCCTTAAAATTTTCCACTGAGCGTTTCACGGCTTATCCGACATCTCCTTATGTGATTCAGTGCGGCAAACCCCTCCATGCAGCACCTCGAGGGGTTTTACTGAGTTAAAGATGCCGAATCAAATGAAAATTGATGTTATAAAAAACTGCGTTGATTGGTATCGATAAGGTTCGCCTTGTCCAGAAACACGTCAAGGTTATTCCTGACAACAGTTTGCCATTACTTTTACGTGGTAACTTAACTTAATGAGCATAATCATTCCGAAGTCAGTTCTAAGAGGGCTGTAAAGCGCATTTGTCCAGCTTCCTAAATCAACATCAATGATAATAATGATCTTTATTATTGTTACAAGTAGGCTTACATTAACACTGCAATGAGTTACTGTGAAAAGCCCCTAGTCGTCACATTCCGGCGCCTGTTCGGGTACACTGAGGGAGAATTCAGAATGTCCACATTACCTAACAAGCACGTCTTCCAGGACTCGTGGGAGGAAGCCGGAGCACCCGGAGGAAACCCACGCAGACACGGGGAGAACGTGCAGACTCCGCACAGACAGTGACCCAAGCCGGGAATCGAACCTGGGACCCTGGCGCTGTGAAGCAACAGTGCTAACCGCTGTGCGACCGTGCCGCCCAGAAATATTAAAAAGTGATCTTTTATAATTTGAAACTTGGCAGATTTGCAATCTGATAATTTTCCTCACTCTAATGCACCTAGTATCACAGAGATCCCAGCCGAGAGGGCTGCCATTCGGCCCATCATGTCGAGCTATCCCAATGAATCTCACTCCCCTGCTCTTTACTCAAAACCCTGCACATTTCTCCCCCTTCACCAATCTCCTTTTGAAAGTTACTACCTCCACTGTCCTGTCAGGCAGCACATCCCAGATCACAGCAGCTTACCCCAGAAAGATATTCTCCTCATTTCCCTTCTGATGCTTTTGCCAGCTGACTTGGATTTTAAATTGCACATTGCGAGTCTTGTTCCTTTGTGGCTGAATCCTCTAGAACAGGCTTCGATATCACACTCTGCTGGAGCGAATGGGCAGCCAGGGACCTTAATGAGTTTAAATCAGCATCATCGTGTAGTGCTTTTCATATCAGGGTTTTAATGCTTTAACTGATATCCCTCAGGTGGGAGATGTGTGTGAAATACGTAAGCTCTTTATTAGAGACTTCGGTCTTCATTACCCTTCAAACAGCAATAACCAGAAAATATGATAAGTGCAGCTGCAATAAAACTCAAGAAGCTTGACGCCAGCCAAGGCAAAACAGCCCCGTTTGACTGGCACCCCATCCACCTCCTAAAACATTCACCCCCTCCACCATTAGCTGCCATGTATGCCATCCACAAGGAGCATTTCTGTAACTCACCCAGTTTCCTTCTTCAGCACCTTCCAAACGCACCTACCCTCTAGAAGGACAAGGAGCAGCAGTGCCCCCATGGGAACACCACCACCTGCAAGATCCCCTCCAAACCGCACGCCACCCTGACTCGGGAACACATTGGCCGTTCCTTCACTGTCGCTGGGTCAAAATCCTGGAACTCCCTCCCGAGCAGCACAGTGGGAGTACCTGCACCACCTGGACTGCAGCGGTTCAAGAAGGCAGCTCACCACCACCTTCTCGAGGGCAATTCTAATAATAATAATCTTTATTATTGTCACCAGTTGGCTCACATTAACACTGCAATGAGGTTACTGTGAAAAGCCCCTAGTCGCCACACTCCGGCGCCTGTTCGGTACACGGAGGGAGAATTCAGAATGTCCAATCCACCTAACCTGCACAATTTTGTGGGAGGAAAGTGGAGCACCCGGAGGAAACCCACGCCGACACGGGAGAACGTGCAGACTCCGCACAGACAGCGACCCAAGCCGGGAATCGAACCCGGGACCCTGGCGCTGTGAAGCAACAGTGCTAACCACTGTGCTACCCTGCCGCCCTGCAGTACGAGTGGAAGATCCCAAGGGTCTCGATGAGGAGGAGCACAAAGGCTCCTGGAATCCATGCCAACATCCCTCCTCCAATCAATGCCACCCAAGAACTGGGCATTCAGCTCCTGACTCTTTGCATGTGCGCAAAAAGGAAAATCTCTGCCAAGTTTGATGTTGAACCAACATAACTAATGGCACTTCAAAGCGTGCAAAGTCTTTGAAGCTGTTGAAGTGTTCAGTAAAGTTTGATAACATTTGAAAGTTCAGGCTCGACATTCTTTCCCCTCTCCCCCTCCATCTGAAGTTTCCACGTAGTAAGAAAACTTACAAACTTGAACAGTGTTAAATTTCAGAGATTCAATAAGATGACATCTTAGAACAATTAATAAGACGTTCCCACTCATGGGGGAAACTGGGACAAGATGCCATCAGCGTACAAACAAATATGAATTGATAACAGGAGGAGGCCACTCGGCCCCTCGAGCCTGCTCCTCCATTCAATAAGATCACGGCCAATCTGATTGTACCCTCACAAGCTCGGTAGCATTGTGGATAGCACAATTGCTTCACAGCTCCAGAGTCCCAGGTTCGATTCCGGCTTGGGTCACTGTCTGTGCTGAGTCTGCACATCCTCCCCGTGTGTGCGTGGGTTTCCTCCGGGTGCTCCGGTTTCCTCCCACAGTCCAAAGATGTGCAGGTTAGGTGGATTGGCCATGATAAATTGCCCTTCGTGTCCAAAATTGCCCTTAGTGTTGGGTGGGGTTACTGGGTTATGGGGATAAGGTGTAGGTGTTGACCTTGGGTAGGGTGCCCTTTTCAAGAGCCGGTGCAGACTCGATGGGCCGAATGGCCTCCTTCTGCACTGTAAGATTCTATGATAAAGCACATCTTTCTGGACTTGTGGGAGGAAATCGGAGCACCCGGAGGGAAACCCACGCAGACACGGGGAGAACGTGCAGACTCCGCACAGACAGTGACCCAAGTAGGGAATCAAACCAGGGCCCCATGCGCTGTGAAACAACAGTGCTAACAACTGTGCCGCCCTCTGTGGTTCTGTAATTTAAAGTGTAAGTTGCTTGTCAAAGCAGCGTTTCATCGATAGTTCTTTTAGTCTGTTTATTACAGTAGAACTCTTAAAACATGGAATCTTTTTGTGCCAACCTTTCAGCAATCGACTGGAATTTCAAATGCCTTTTGTTAAAGCTACGGTCTCGGTGTGGATTGCAAACACATTCTCGGTCTGCTCTCCTGCATGCTAAGAATCCATTTTTAACACCAACACAGCGAAACTGACCTTACACGATGGTGAAATTCATATAAATAAATCTTGCCATCTGAATTGAATGCTGAGGCATTTCTCAAGTGAATTCTGACACATGTCAACGAGCGAGAATTCATCATTTATATTTATACTGAAGGTTGCCCATTGTTCCATTAAAAAAATCTACCGATCCAATTAAACCAGAACAGAAGCCAACAAAAAAATACCTTTGAAATAAAGAAGAGTAACAAATTAGGAAAATCTTTCTCCAAGAGTCGAGAAGAATGAGAGGTGATCTAATTGAGAGAAAAAAAAAAAGGTTCTTAGGGACCTTGACAGAATGGAGATGGAGAGGCTGTTTCCCTTGGCTGTATAGTCTAGAACTAGGAGAACGGCCACTTTGGCATTTCTTGACTCACCAGGCCCATCTCTGTATAAAGTACCCTGAACACACAGGGCGGGACAGTCTGCGCTACCTCACCCCTATACTCAATTGACAGTGACAAAAATTTCCCATTCATAAAATCCATTCAAAGGTTTTAAACCTTAAGTGGTTGATCCCTTATAAAAACAAACGTCTATTCAGACCCCTACATGCAAGATACCAATTCTTTAATAGCCTCTTTAAGCTGTCCACCAAATTGAAAACGCAGCACTCCCTGCCGAGATCTGAAACTCAGCCAAGCATTCATAAGGGGCTGGTTTAGCACAGGGCTAAATCGCTGGCAGACCAAGGCAGGCCAGCAGCACGGTTCAATTCCTGTACCAACCTCCCCGAACAGGCGCCGGAATGTGGCGACTAGGGACTTTTCACAGTAACTTCATTTGAAGCCTAATTGTGACAATAAGCGATTTTCATTTCATTTCGTAATGACACAGTAGTCCTTGGGGAAATGCCAACAAAGACCTCAATTGAAAGTGCATGAGTAGATGCTAATTTTTTAAAAAACCTGCAGCAGATGGCCTGTCAATCAAAGCAGTCCAGCCGAGGTTTTTTTAAACACCTACTAAAAACTTCAGTCT
This sequence comes from Scyliorhinus torazame, assembly GCF_047496885.1. NCBI lineage: Eukaryota > Metazoa > Chordata > Chondrichthyes > Carcharhiniformes > Scyliorhinidae > Scyliorhinus > Scyliorhinus torazame. The sequence goes on along the minus strand of NC_092715.1, from coordinate 265,193,199 downwards.
TTTTTTTTTGTTTGAAGAGCGAGAATTCTTATTTAAAACCTTAGTTCATGACAGTTATACACTGTGGGTTAAGGCCCATTGCAACAGCCAAAATGGGGTCTGTTTGACCTGGCTGAATTTGGGTTTCCCTGCTGTGCAATTCACGTCCCGCACTACTGACAAACAAAATCGGATCATCTGCGAAAATCTGGCCACGGTCTCAGGATGAAGGGTTAGCCATCTCTGACTGAGGTTCGGAGAGACTTCTTCACTCAGAGGGCTTGTCAATCAATCAGTCTGTTTTTTTCGGGTAGTGTTATTGGTTGCTGAGGACATCAAGGAAAACTCCAAACCGTGCTATGGGACCCATTACACGCCTAAACAAAGTCATGTAAAGTGCAGTACGAACACTTGGATTGTGACCCCTCTGCCTCTAGTTGCCCCGTTACTTGTATTTCCTTCCTTCCTCTTTTATGACAACGACAGTTTAACTTCTCCATCTCTCCAGTACCTCTATGAGTAGGAGGAACTTGCTCTGTACCAATGCCCGTAGATAGTGCCTTTATTCCTTAGCCACAGTAACGCGCATTTATATAAGACGGCAGAGATGGAGCGGTTTAGGGAGGGAATTCCAGTGCTAAGGACACAAGAAATGGCCACCAATGGTAGATGAATTAAAATGGGGGTTGCTTAAGAGGCTGGAATTAATAATAATAATCTTCATTAGTGTCACAAGTAGGCTTACATCAACACTGCAATGACGTTACTGTGAAAATCCCCTAGGCGTCACACTCTGGCGCTTGTTCGGGTACACAGAGGGTCCAGAATGTTCAATTCACCCAACAAGCACGTGCAGACTCCGCACAGACAGTGACCCAAGGCGGGAATCGAACCCGGGACCCTGGCGCCATGAAGCAACAGTGCTACTGTACCAAGGGCCGAGATGTGGAAGGGTTAAAGGGCTTGAGGAGGTAACAGAGATAGACAGGGGCGAGACCATGGAGCGATTTGAAAACAAAGATATGCATTTTTATAATCAACAGTGAAAAATCTTGGGGGGCTAGCACTATTCGGAGTAGTGGACGAACCGGGAGTGCAGGAGGCGAAAGAGGCCGGCATTCTGGCCTTTGCGTCCCTAGTAGCCCGGCGAAGGATCTTGCTAATGTGGAAGGAGGCGAAGCCCCCCAGCGTGGAGGCCTGGATAAACGATATGGCTGGGTTCATAAAGTTGGAGAGGATTAAGTTCGCATTTTGCCATCTATATATCTTGCTCTGCCCGATTTCTCGTTATTTTGTTACGGGGGGGAGGGGGTTATTGTTTGTAAGGGAGAAAAATTGTGTTAAAAAACTTTAATAAATATATATATTTTTTTTTTTAAAGTGAAAAATCTTCACAATAAATGCATGGTACGGTTCAATTTATAGTCAGTGGTCAACATGGTGCAAGAACTAGGAACTGAATCCGTAATGAGCCTTGCAAAGTAGTAGAGGAAAAGTCTTACAGACATTAAAATGTGCCCTGTTTTACACGGTGAAACTATTTCTTATCGCGTCAGTCCAATGATATGTTGCACCAGTTAACTTACTGCATCATGCAAGTAAATTTATTCTATTCAGATGGTGTCAGGACTGGAGTAAATATCAAACTGTTCTCCAGACTACCCACGAACACCTCAGGGGTCTAATCATTTCTTCTTAAAGTACGAGGATAGGACCTCACACTGTTCTCTCCAGTGCCACGGACCATCTGCTGCTGAATCGACAGGTGCTTTGCTGTTAGTTGCAAATGAACCAAGTTTGTTAATCAATGTCACACAGGCCTTACTTACACAACAGCGACGTGACGTGACGACTTGTCCTCGAGCATCAGTCAACCAAATGCAGAAAGGGGCAGCCACGATGGGGTCAATGACCTCGACCCCTAAAGAATCAGCGGAGATTTTTCCCAGGATACCTCAGGGGCGGCACAGCGTCCAATGCGGCCTAGCTGGAATGTGAGACTGAAACAGCCATTTTGCCCGTGTCTAGCGTAAGACGCCATCTTGATTACGGAGCTTGAAAAAAAACAACAACAGCTGACTGCCACTTAAATTGTTCACTCGTGCTCAGCGAGGAAGCTGCATGGATCGGTTTGTTGGAAAGCACTGAACATAATACCCATCTCCTAACAGCGGCCAGCTGACTGGGGGGGGGGGGGGAGAGGAACTAGTGGTGGCAGGAGAATTTGAGCGCTGCTTTCCAGGTATATCACCTATTCCCGTTCAGAGGCCTTGGAGATTTGAAAGGGTCTTTTGAAACTCATCAGGCGTCTTTCTAGCACACTTTATCAAGACTTTGCCAACACTCTACCAACAGTTATTCTGGGAGGTTTGGCGACTTCTCCAAAAAGGTTAGTGCTATGCTACGTCACCTCATAGGAGACACCAGGGGAAAGGTGGTAACTACAGATACAGGACACTCCTCCTCCATGGACCTTTTCCTCCAGGGCAACGATCGAGAACCTGTGCCCCCTCTCCATCAGTCTGTGAACCATCCCACAAGGTCCCGCTGTGTGACCATTCCACACTTTCATTCAAAGCGACTGCAAGGAGCCCTCATGGATTGCCCCACGGAAATTTCACCTTCATAGAACCTGATCAGTCCACATTAACCCTTACCAACTTTTATAGATGCACCATAGAAAGCATCCTATCGGGCTGCATCACAGCCTGGTATGGCAACTGCTCGGCCCAGGAACGCAAGAAACTTCAGAGAGTCGTGAACACGCCCAGTCCATCACATGAACCTGCCTCCCATCCATTGACTCCATCTACACCTCCCGCTGCCTGGGGAAAGCGGGCAGTATAATCAAAGATCCCTCCCACCCGGCTTACTCACTCTTCCAACTTCTTCCATCGGGCAGGAGATACAGAAGTCTGAGAACTCGCACGAACAGACTCAAAAACAGCTTCTTCCCCACTGTCACCAGACTCCTAAATGACCCTCTTATGAGCTGACCTCATTAACACTACACCCTGTATGCTTCATCCGATGCCAGTGCTTATGTAGTTACATTGTATATGTTGTGTTGCCCTATTATGTATTTTCTTTTCTTCCCTTTTCTTCCCATGTACTTAATGATCTGTTGAGCTGCTCGCAGAAAAATACTTTTCACTGTACCTCGGTACACGTGACAATAAACAAATCCAATCCAATCCAGTAGGAAAAATAAAATGATGGGTCGTCAGCAATTAGAACCAAAATTGCATTGCTAAATCCAGACTTCCAAATAGGTGAGTCCTATCGGTAAAACACTCACTTAGCGCCAGTATGCGCCCATTCCTGTTTAGCTCTGTGGGCTGGACAGTTGGTTGGTGATGCGGTGCGAGGCCAGTGCGGGTTTGATTCCCGTTACCGGCTAAGGTTATGCATGAAAAGGTCCCGCCTTCTCGACCTTGCCCCTCGCCTGAGATGTGGCGGTTCTCAGGTTAAATTACCACCAGTCAGCTCTCTTACCCCTCCCCTCCCTCAAAAGGGGAAAGCAGCCTACGGGTCAACTCAACATTCATTCGCCAAAATAGCTCTTTGCTGGCAAACAAATACAAAGGGAATATTCAGAAATAACATCACAAAACTAGAATTTAAAGCCGTGCGGGGATTTTCATTCAGATAGGTAAAAATCTGAAGGGTTTCCATGCGAGAGGCGCCGCAGGATTTTGCTCGAACTTCAGGCCATGAAACAAGCTGAGGGAAAGAGATCGAGTCACTAGATCTGGGATTTTTAATGGCGCTAAACATGCAAAGTTGACTCATCTACTGCATCGTGAGGCAAGTAAAACATATTTCTTAAGACGACAGCTTTATGGAAGGTGTCTCAGACAAGTTTGGTAATGTTAGCTTGCAGGCATAAGAGGATTGCCACAATAAATTAGTTTGTAGCATTCATACTATTCTGGCCGTGTGCTCATTACATTAACAGCAGCCGACCAATCCTCATCATCTGGAAGCTTTTAATCCATTTTAAGGTGAGATGCTAATTTGAGGCCCCCCACCTGTCCTCTCAGGGAGTATAAACGTTCCCCCCCCCCCCGCTGCTATTTTGAAGAACGGGGGGGGGGGAATTCTCCTCGGTGTCCCACCCAATATTCATTCCTCAGCCAATTACTATCAGCAGGTTAAGTGCTCCTCACCTCGGTTTAGATTGAGGGAGTAAATTGCCTGTCATATTTGATTTGATTTGATTTATTATTGTCACATGTATTAGTATACAGTGAAAAGTGTTGTTTCTTGCATGCTGTACAAACAATGCATACCGTACATAGGGAAGGAAGGAGAGACTGCAGAATATAATGTTACAGTTATAGCAAAGTGTAGAGAAAAGATCAACTTAATACGAGGTAGGTCCATTCAAAAGTCTGATGGCAGTAGGGAAGAGGATGTTCTTGAGTCGGTTGGTACATGACCTCAAACTTTGGTATCTTTTTCCTGACGGAAGAAGGTGGAAGAGAGTATGTCCGGGGTGCGTGGGGTCCTTAATTATGTTGGCTGCCTTTCCGAGGCAGCGGGAATTATAGACAGAGTCGATGGATGGGAGGCTGGTTTGCGTGATGGACTGGGCTACATTCACAACCTTTTGTAGTTTCCTGCGGCCTTGAGCAGAGCAGGAACCATACCAAGCTGTGATACAACCAGAAAGAATGCTTTCTATGGTGTATCTGTAGAAGTTGGTGAGGGTCGTAGCTGACATGCCAAATTTCCTTAGTTTTCTGAGAAAGTAGAGTCGTTGGTGGGCTTTCTTAACTATAGTGTCGGCAATGGGGGGGACCAGGACAGGCTGTTGGTGATCTGTACACCTAAAAACTTGAAGCTCTCGACCCTTTCTACTTCGTTCCCATTGATGTAGACAGGGGCACGTTCTCCACTACGCTTCCTGAAGTCAGTGACAATCTCCTTCGTTTTGTTGACATTGAGGGAGAGATTATTGTCGTCGCACCAGTTCACCAGATTCTCTGTCTCATTGCTGTACTCTGTCTCGTCATTGTTTGAAATCCGACCCACTACGGTGGTGTCATCAGCAAATTTGAAAATCGAGTTGGAGGGGAATTTGGCCACACATATTTCCAATGACGCAACGGTAGTTACACTTCAAAAAAGTAGTTCATCACCTGGAAAGCGCCTTGGGACATCCTGAGGTTGTGAAAAAAGACGAAACAAATGCCAGATTGTATTTTCTCATTTCATTTTAACAACTGGCTGAAATCAGTTCTTAAGAGGGGTTTAAAAAAAAAAAAATCAGCCGCAGGGGGATGGTTCCTGTTCGTCTTAAATATTACCATGTAATTTTTTTACACACACCTGATGTAACCTAGGTGTTAGGCGTTTGAAGACACAATCTAGGAGGTTGACACACCAATGTCAGTACTGAGGGAGTGCTGCACCGAGTCCCCGGCTGACCTCTGGGTGGATGTAAAAGATCCCATGGCCGGTATTCCGAAGGGTAGCTCTCCACAGCCTCCTGGACGGGATTGTTCCCTCAACCAGCATCACAAAAACAGGTTTTTAACCACACTGCTGTTTGTGGGATCTTGCTGTGCCCAAACTGGCTGCCGGCTCGCTAAAACAGTGACCGCACTTCACAAAACACACCACTGACTGCACCGGGCATTGTGGGGTTGCGGTTGAGATTTGACTGAACTATTATGGGGTGGGGGGGGGGTCTGCACTGTACTTGGCCAGCAAGCTGCACATCTCAGTGTCCAGCAATACTGCGGACCCGTCACCCAAGCTAAGAAGCACTGGGCAGCTAGACTGAGTTACCCATACAGCATGCGACCGTACAGCATGATAATGAAAAAGGAACAGCAGGCGCGACATTGATCTCCAAACCGCAGAGGAGATTCGGGGAGACTTGACAGAGATATTCAAAAATCACGAGAGGCTTCGATAAGAGTAAATAAGAGACTGTCCTCGATAGAAGGAGGGTTGGTAACCGGAGGGGCACAGGTTTAAGCCGATAGGCGAATGAATGAATCAAAGGCAAGACGAGGATTTTTTTTCTTCTGGCCCGAAAGCACTCAACAGTAACTTACAAAATAGTGTCATGTGAGAGTCCCTTTAAGACAAGTGTGGTTTGTCAAATGGCTGCAGTGATGTCATTGTGTGGGTGGAGCTGGAATGTGATTCTGCTTTTTACTTTCGTTTTGGGCTGAAAGCTCTATTTGGCTCTGTGTTTTAGTTCCGCTTTCAGTTGGTGAACTGCATTCAAACCAAGCAGATGTATCTTGGTCTCTCTCTCTCTATGTTAAACAAGGTGTTTAGATCACTTGATAATTTAAGTTTCTGTAGAGAATTCAAACCTACTGACTTTGTTAAAAAGTGTTTTGACTTATGGATGTTGTTAGGAAAGTTACTAAGGGTTACCTATAGAGTACTGTATCTTTTTGGGGGGGGGGTTATCAGTGCTGGTAGTTGGTAAGATGTTTACTGTGGGTTTATAAAATGTTAACTGGATTCATAGAATAAACATTGTTTTTGTTTGAAAATAATTTTAGCTCTCTGTTGCATCACACCTGTAAAGTGGGCCCTTGTGCTCCCCATAACCAAAATCTATTAAAAATTGTGGGTGAGGTGAACTCCATGATATACTTTAGTGTTCTCTAAACCCTGGCCCATAATAATAGCTAAATGAAACAGAAAGAATCACAGGCTGATGGGAGCGTGGGACGAATCATCAGCTCGCTGAGCAAGCCGGAAGGGTGTGCAGAATGGTTGCAGGGGACAGTCGCGCGATGCATTCCCAAAATTTGACGAGTCAGGAGGTGGGTTTCTGATGTTATAAACTCAGTTGATGTTTGAACTGAATGGGAAGATTCCGGAACGGAACACTGGCTCAAAAGATCGCAATTTTTACTTTTAAAAAAAATAAGATGCGGAGGAACAGAATCACAGGACCGCCAATTAGTTTTAACTCAAAAAATTAAACAGGGCATGTCTTATGAAGAAAGGTTGAGGGAGCTAAGGCTTTTCTCACTGGAGCGAAGAAGGAAGAGAGGTGACTTGATAGAGGTGTACAAGGTGATGAGAGGCATTGATAGAGTGGATAGCCAGAGACTTTTCCCCAGGGCGGAAATGGGTGTCACGAGGGGGCATAATTTTAAGGTGATTGGAGGAAGGCAGAGGGGAGATGTCAGAGGTCGGTTCTTTACACAGAGAGTGGTGGGTGTGTGGAATGCACTGCCAGCAGAGGTGGTGGAGTCAGAGTCATTAGGGACATTTAAGCGACTCTTAGACAGGCACATGGACAGCAGTAAATTGAAGGGGTGTAGGTTAGGTTGATCTTAGATTAGGATAAATGTTCGGCACAACATCGTGGGCCGAAGGGCCTGTACTGTGCTCTACTGTTCTATGTTCTATATTCTATGAAAAAGTTGGATTATGATACAATACTCCTTCACTCCCCCCTTGTCTGGACAACTTCATACAGATTACAAAGTACATCTTAAGCTAGAATGATCTCATTAACACAAAGTCCCTTTTAACCACACAAGATGACTGTGATAAGACACATTCCCCTCTGAATCCAAGTGAAACTGTGGATCTCTCCTCAGAATTTCCCCAGATGATTCCCATACCATGCGCCGCCTTGTCTCACTGAACTCCAGCTTCCTCACGAGTGATTTCAAATTCCACTTCACCATCAAATCTTCCTTTAAATTTTGCCTTCCCTCCGCTACCTCATCGAGGTTTCACACCACTCTCTCTCACACAAACTCCGAGGTCCAGCCACCCGATTTCCACAATTATTTCAAATAATGGCTCCCAAATCGTAGAAATTTCTCACAAGCCTTCACACTATTGCAGATATATTTCTGGCCTCTCACGATCCAACGCCTTTTCAACTCTCTGTAACTTTACTGAACAGTAATCTGTTCTCGTTCCCAGTTTCCTCTGTTCGGTTAACTCCAGACTTCTTGGAAACGTCTCCTCATCTCTCTAGTTTCCTTAACTGGCTGACTTTAGGTTTCCGGCATCTGTTTTCTTAACCATTACTCCATGGTATGGCTTTTTTCCCAGCAAGGCTGAGAGAGATGTTCCCTCTATAGCTTTCTAAAACCAACTGCTCCTAGCAGTGCTCTGAGCACTGCCTTCTCTCTCACTACCCATCTCCAACTGTAACCAAATTTGCTAAACTTAAAAGCTTCTCTATCTTGCAAGTCCCCTGTTGCTAAGCAGTGTCCTCAATACCTCTGCTGGCCTATTTTCTCTTGACCTGTAGGCCTCTCCAAGCACAAGAGAAACACAGTTGGAATTTAATCAACCACCGCACATACAAACACCTTTGTCTAGCATGAATCTAACTACAGATTTTACCCTTCCAGGCACAGAAACATTAACTTAAAACCAGTTAAAACTCTACCTTATTTCTAATGTTTACAAACACAAAAGTACCTTTGTTTTACTAACACTGAGCTTCACTCTTTCCAACGCTAATGTGACGATCATCAGCAGCCAGCAAACACTGTTACTCGTATACTGCAGCAAAAATAGAGTTTAGCATAGAAACAGAATAAAGACCAATTTAGCTATTTCCCAGAGCACTAATTGGTGCCGTCTCCCCTGAACGCTTCAATACCCAGAGCGAAGGTGGTAAGCAGGTGAGGTCTCTGGAATTTGCAGCAATGCAGCACAGGGTAATCATTCTCTGAGCAGCACTCACCTACAAATCACGCAGCAAGATGATTTAAACAGTCAAATGATTCATGTCTCAAAAGCGTCAACTGGCCGAGTTACTCGTTCCTGTCTGACCCCGTGTCGACCGAGAGTCAGGTGCTGCATCTTACTCTCACTCCGCAAATCAAACCTCCAAAATAAAATTGCAGAGAAAAATGATAAGTAAATAAACCATTAGAAAAAAGAGAACGGATGCTGGTTCGATGTTCCTTTCCAGGAATCCAGATATTTTTCGCAGGCTACGTTTACAAGATTCTAAAGCACAGTTACGTTGTCTGAACTGCAGCTGACTGAATGGTTGAGAAATGAGAAGCTGCGATAGATTCACTGTCCTCGGATATTCGGATCAGTCTTGGTCATACTGAATGTCGGGGTAGACTCAAGGGGCCGAATGGCCTACTCCTGCTTATAATTCGTACATTCGTGTGAATGCAGCAGACTTGCGTTGCATTATCACACTCGCACACACGAAAGCCAGGTTCAAAAAGATTTGCACACCCATGTTACAGAATACATTGTGGAACAATAACAAGCCGGGCCAATGCAACTCTGCAGAACAGAAGGAGGCCCTTTGCCCCACTGGGCCTATGCCAGCTCTCTGCAAGAGCCTTCCAATTAACATCATTCCCCAAAACTGCTTCCACATTGCCCCACAAAAAAATTATCTCGAACTTACCCAACTCCCTTTGGAAAGTTCCTATTGAAAATGCTTCCACCACCCTTTCAAGCAGTGCCTTCTGGATCACAACAGCTCGCTGTGTAAACAAAAACTCTACCTGACTTCTGGATTGAATCATAGAATTTGCAGTGCGGAAGGAGGCCATTCGGCCCATCGAGTCTGCACCGGCTCTTGGAAAGAGCACCCTACCCAAGGTCAACACCTCCACCCTATCCCCATAACCCAGCAACCCCACCCAACACTAAGGGCAATTTTGGACACTAAGGGCAATTTAGCACGGCCAATCCACCTAACCTGCACATCTTTGGACTGTGGGAGGAAACCGGAGCACCCGGAGGAAACCCACGCACACACGGGGAGAACGTGCAGACTCCGCACGGACAGTGACCCAAGCCGGGAATCGAACCTGGGACCCTGGAGCTGTGAAGCAATTGCGCTCACCACTATGCTACCCTGCTGCCCAGGATTGCCTGTTAATTTATTCTATGTCAACGGGTCCATGTTAAACCCCCGATTGTCAGTCGGTGACAGAAGAAACCACAGCCAATCTTTACTCTGTTTAGATTTATTCACAAAGTGAAACATTACAAGTATATATATATATATATAATTTATGACTCGTGACGCATCCACCGCCATTGCATCAGTAAGTATCTCTTTATATGTACTCAAGTAACACCTAAACAAAGTCTTCAAATCTGCATACAGTGCAGAAGTGGTATACAATTAACAGTGCATAGGGTAATAGAAAGGTGATCTTGGGACTAGTGGGTAGCATCCCTGCCTTTGAGTCAGATGTTCCAGGTTCGAGTCCTACCCCAGGACTTGATGGCCAAGGAAAGTGCGTTCATAACGCGGTCAGACACGTTGAAAATCCTCCCAACACATGGCAGTGAGAGAGGAAGAGATTCCTAGTCAGCCATGTGATGGAAAGAAAGTTGAAGTAAGACTGGTTGCTTTAGTTTTATTGTACATGCTGATTTTCTTGGCTGCATATTTCCTCCAGCTCTCCCGATCCTTCTCTGCTCTTGTTTGTCGCACTGCTATTCCAGCACGGGACGAACAGAAATTCCCTCCATTTCCTTCAGCCTCCTCCGCAGATCCCATTCACTGACCACCATTTCTATCCCCTTCCCTCTCCCTGGCTACCCGCTGATGTGGAACATGGCTGCTTGCAACACATCTGACCCTTGCAACCTGCCCATCACAAAGTCCCCGCCACCCTCCACCACAACACTGGCCGCCTCAGCTCCCCCGTTGCGGACACTCCCGTCCAAAGGTTTTGCCACCCGGGTTCCATTATTCTAAAGCTCTCCTGGGCGGGTGGTCATCTCCCCCTCTGCCATAAACCTCGCCCAACCAAAGCTCTGCGCCTCCCATTCACCCATCTCGCCCGTGCTCGCTGACCTGCTTCCGGCTGAGCAACGCTTCAAATGTCAAATTCTCGCCCTGATCTTCTTCAAATCCATCGGTGCTCCGACTCCTCCCAACATCACTGACCTCCCCCAGCCCGACAACCCTTCAAGGTAACGGCTTCTTGCAGCTGCGGCCTCTTGTTTATTCTTTCCTCCCTCTCTTCAACTTGGGGTCAGCATGGCCGCACAGTGGTTAGCACTGTGGCTTCACAGCTCCAGGGTCCCAGGTTCGATTCCCGGCTTGGGTCACTGTCTGTGCGGAGTCTGCACGTTCTCCCCGTGTCTGCGTGGGTTTCCTCCGGGTGCTCCGGTTTCCTCCCACAGTCCAAAGACGTGCAGGTTAGGTGGATTAGCCATGATAAATTGCTTTTAATGTCCGAAAAGTTTAGGTGGGGTTACTGGGTTACGGGGATAGGGTGGAGGTGTAGGCTAAGGAAGGATGCTCTTTCCAAGGGCCCAACTCGATGGGCTGAATGGCTTCCTTCTGCACGGTAAATTCTATGATTCATCACCGTCACTGGTGGACATGCTTTCAAATTGCCTCGTCCCCAGGTTCTGGAATTCCCTCCCTGACCCTCCCCACCTCTACCTCCCTCTCCTACCTTAAGACGCTCCTTGCAACCTACCTCTTTGAGAATATCTGTGGTCACTTGTCCTCACATCCCCTTAAGTGGCTCAGTGTCAAGCGATGCCGGACAACTCCCCTGAGGGGCGCCTTGGGGATATTTTAATACATTGAAGGGGCTGTATAAATGCAAGATGGAAAATATTACAAGTCATATTACTAGAGGAACATAGGAACCGGCTAATTACCCCCCCCCCCCCTCACCCCACCCACCCCCCGCGCTTGTCCTATCTCCTCATTGACCCCCGAATCTGTTCTACCATTCAATGAGATCATAGCTGATCTGTGAGCTAACTCTGTCTACCTGCCTTTGTCCCACTTCCCTTAATATCTTGGCTAAGTTAATCCGACAAACCAGTTAAATTGGTTTGATGATGTGTGATATACAAACCTTATTTTCTACCCTGATAATGTAGAAACAGACGACAACTCTACTCCCATCGCCAATTTGTGGCAGAAGAGAGTTTGTGGGCTTTGAATAATGTGGTATTTTAAACACACTTGGCAATGCTCACCAACCGCAAAGACACCACAGAACCCAAAAGTATCCATGACCCAGATATGTAAAACACGCAGTAACAGTACAGCAAAGCTGCCACAGGCAAGATTCTGATTTGATTCGCAATCAGGTGCCTCCAGAAACAGAGAGATCATAGAATTTACAATGCAGCAGGAGGCCATTCGGCCCATCGAGTCGGCACCGGCCCTTGGAAAAAGCACTTTATTTAAGACCAGACCTCCACCCTATCCCCGCAACCCCACCTAACCTTTTTGGCAATTTAGCACGGCCAATCCACCTAACCTGCACATTATTTTGGACTGTGGGAGGAAACCGGAGCACCCGGAGGAAACCCACGCAGACACGGGGAGAACGTGCAGACTCCGCACAGACAGTGACCCAAGCCGGGAATCGAACCTGGGACTCTGGAGCTGTGAAGCGACAGTGCTAACCACTGTGCTACCGTGTTGCCCAATATAGAATCCCTACTGTGCAGCTCTATCTCATGTGTTCAAATAATAGAGAATGAACTTGCATTTCTATAGCAGTGGGAGACGATGGTGTCCACAGCATGGGTTCCTGGACTCAAATCCCATCTCAGCAGCTGGTCAATGAATAAAACATCGGGAACTGAAAGCTGGTTTCACTCATGAGAAATGTCATCAATTGTTGCGAAGACGTATATGGTTCACTAGTGACTTGGAAGGAAGGAAGCCTGCCATCTTTAGCTGGTCTAGCCTATAATGTGACTCGGGATCCATGACAATGGGATTGACTCTCAACTGCCCTCCAAGGTGGCCTAGTAAGGTCAAGTAGGGATGTACCACAGGTGGCGGCCTTGCCAGTGAAACCTACGCCCCAGGGATCACCTCGGGACGTTCCCAAAGTGCTTCACTGCCCAGGAGATGCTGGTAAAGTCATGTCACAGTTGTGACGTAGGAAATTCAGCAGTCAATCTGCGCACAGCAAGCTCCCACAGAGAGCAATGCTTCAAGGGTGTTGATTGAGTGATAAATATTGGGCCAGTACCACCCCCCCCCCCCCCCACCCACCCACAAGGTGCATCAGTCAGACAGATTTTCACATCGAGCTGCACGAGATATTAGGACCGGTAGTCAAAGGCTTCGTCAAAGAACCAGGTTTCAAGGAGCCTCTTAAAGGAAGTGAGAGAGAGAGAGAGTTGAAGAGGTTGAAGGAGAGAACATTTCACAGATAGTCTCAACAGCAAGAGTGCCAATTAAAAACCTACGTTTCTCCCCGTCATCACAGATGACGTGCAGCAGAAGCAAGTTAAAAATGTTCACTACGCATAATCTGGTGTCACATCGGCGACTTGAATAAAAATTGTGGGTGTTAAGTACCAAAGGTGCTGTGAACTCCATTAACATATTTAAATTTCATGCTACTTAATTCCACGGTTCCTGCACCAGACAGTGAGAAGCTCACTCTGTGTCACAGCACAAGATTTCACAACCAGCTGGTAAAAATGGGAAGGTGGTAATGAACAAACTACTCACAGAATCAAACCAGCTGTGGCTGAGGGAACAACTTTGCTTTGCACTGCAAAATATTATTTATTGATTCTGCTCTTGCTCTTCCTGCCCACTGTGGCCACCTAAAATGGCGTCCGGAAAGGGATGCTGGGAAAAGTGGCCAACATCGAGGACAAGCAGGCTGCAGCTCAAGTATACACTAAAGCTGCAGCCCAGGCTCTTGCAATACACAGGAACAAGGCTATCTCCAGGTCATCCCGGGACTATAGGAGCTAACAGGCACCACAGAGCCTACTTTCCTTATTTGGAAGGACCTACGTGCCCTGAACAGCCACGGGCGTGGCCGGTAAGGGCACGCCCCACCATCAAGATGGCGGACCTCGATTGGACTTTTATCGATCAGGGTGCTCGAACCCTGATCGAATGATTGGTGGCCCACCGGAGACCGCCCAAAAGGGCACAAAGTCCCCAGGGATAGAAGATGCGGCGCTACCCCACGATCTCTCTCTGCTGCAGCAACCCAACAACGGTGACCTTCACCGGCCAACAAGGAAGACCACCCACGACACCACCCGCAGGTAGGCCAGAGCCAGGAACAGGCCAGACCCAGGACTGAACATCGAGGGCTGCAAGGCTTCGGATCATAGATAAAGGCCAATATCTGTCCGGTACTTGTCAGTCACTTCTCAGTTAAGTCAAGGACTTGTACGACCTTGCTTTGTAGTTTAACTTATGTTGTATGTGTGTGTGTGATTGTATAACTTTTAACATTGTGTGCACGTGAATAAATATTGATTATTTTATAAAACAGTCTTGCAGTCATTTGTGCGCCGTAGATAGGTTAAGACCCACTGCGCTTTAGGGACAACACCACACTTTGGTCCAAATGAAATCTTGGCAAAATTCTCATTTTCACCCCCTGACATGTCTTTGCCCCTCCCCTTGATCTCTGTGATCATCTCCACCTCAGGCTGTAATGAGCAGAGTGCCCCACAGGGATCAGTGCTGGGGCCTCAACTATTTTTACAGCCGCACCATAGAAAGCATCCTATCTGGCTGCATCGCAGCCTGGTATGGCAACTGCTCGGCCCAGGGCCGCAAGAAACTTCAGAGAGTCGTGAACACAGCCCAGTCCATCACACAAACCTGCCTCCCATCCATTGACTCCATCTACACCTCCCGCTGCCTGGGGAAAGTGGGCAGCATAATCAAAGACCCCTCCCACCCGGCTGACTCACTCTTCCAACTTCTTCCATCGGGCAGGAGATACAAAAGTCTGAGAACGCGCACAAACAGATACAAAAACTTTTTTAAAACAAAGTTAGAGGACCCAATTATTTTTTTTCCAGTTAAGGAGCAATTTAGCGTGGCCAATCCACCTATACGGCACATGTTTGGGTTGAGGGGGTGAGACCCACACAGACGGGGAGAATGTGCAAACTCCACACGGACAGTGACTCACGGCCAGGATTGAACTCGGGTCCTTGGCGCCGTGAGGCAGCAGTGCTAACCACTGCGCCACCCAACAGGTTCAAAAACAGCTTCTTCCCCGCTGTTACCAGGCTCCTGAATGACCCTCTTATGGACTGAACTGATCTCTCTACGCACCCTCTCTACTGAGTAGCACTACACTCCGTATGCTACACCCGATATCTGTGACTATGTATTTACATTGTGTATCTATCGTATGTCCTGTGTTTTTGATGTATGGAACAATCTGTCTGGACTGTACGCAGAACAATACTTTTCACTGTACCTCGCTACACATGACAATAAACCCAACTCCAAATAAACCCAAATCCAAATTTAGGATCCATATTAATGACTTGGACATGGGGACCAACTGCACTGTAGCCAAATTTGCTGATAATGTGGTTAGCAGAGTTTGCGGGATCTTGCTGTGTGCAAATCGGCTGCCGTGTTTCCTACATGACAGCACTGGCTGTGCAAGGGCTCCGGGTCGTCCTCATGTTGTGGGAGGCGCTATATAAATGCAAATATTTCTTCTCCTTAATGAACCAGCAACCAGAGGAGCTGCAATGCATGTTCAACATCCCGTCAACCTTCTTGGCTAGTAACCTGCATTCACTTCAGATGGAAGAAAGTGGCTACCCCACTAAGCAGAAAAACAGACAACAGCCATTTTCTGTTTCAATCTACTCACTGCTGTGCCTCCTGTATTCCCTTCCCTTGGGCGACACGTTTATGGTTGGGTGATGCAGTGTGTGCACATTCTCCATGTCAACACGTTGCATACCAGCTGTGCTCTAGTTAGCAGATACTACCATGGTAACAACTTGCATTCTTATTTCGCCTTTAATGTAGTAAAAATGCCCCAAGGCGCTTCACAAGTAAGTGATCAGACAAAATCTGGCAATGAGGTACATAAGGACAGATGACCACATTTTGGGTTAAAGAGGTCAGGTTCAAGGAGTGTCTTGAAGGAAGAGAGAGAGGTAGAGAGAGAGGTAGAGAGAGAGAGGTAGAGAGAGAGAGGTAGAGAGAGAGAGGTAGAGAGAGAGGTAGAGAAGTGGTAAGTCTGAGGGAGGGCGGGAATTCCAGAGTGTAGGACCCAGCCAGCTGAAGGCACGGCCATTAATGGCGACTTAGATTCAGTTCTTCCCATCCAGGTGGGGGACAACGAGCAGCAAGATGTGGCCATCACCCGAAACCACCACAATTTCTTTCACTCCAGCCCAGGTGGTGCCTTCGCCGGGTCCTCTTTGGCTGGCCCTGCCACCCTTTCCCCTCTGGTGGTGTCCATTCTACTGCCACTCTGATGGGCCGCACGTCCAGGGGGCAAAATGCACGTCCACCCAGCTTCAGTCAGCTCTCCATCACAATGTCCCACCCTGAGCAGTCCTCTGTAGTATCTCCTCATCGGTCACTTCATGTAATCCCCAGGATCTTACTTACGAAACGCTAGTGATGGACGTCATACGTACGTGGCATCTTTGTTTTTCTCTTCCATGTGTCGCTGGCGGAGAATGTGGTCGGTACTATGGGCTTGTAGAGTCACAGTTTCACGGTCGTGTTGATGGTGTTGTCTGTCCAGATCTCGTGGAGATGCTTTGTCGATTCTGGTGTGGATATTTGTCTCTACATCAAACCCCTGGAGATGTTGATTCCGAAGTAGGGGAAGAGGTCAACATCCGCCCATCCTGTTGCCCAATTGTGATGGGGGGGGCACCGTTGCCATCCAGTTATCAACGTCTTCTCGTGTAGGCCAACCTTAACGCCACTACTCTCAAAGCTGGCAGTCACGTCTTAGCAAAGCTTGCTGCCAAATCCAGGTCCATCAACCGGTGATGTTGCCATGGGATGCCACCGTCTGCACCCATCATCACCTTGTGATCGCAAGAGGCCAGAATTGGAGGAGTACAGAAATCCCACGAAGGTCAGATGTTTGGAGGAGATGGGAGAAATAAGGAAGGGCGAGGGCCTGGAGTAAATGGAAAGCAAAGGACAAGAATTTTAAAATGAAGGCATTGCTTGCCCTGCAGCCGATGTGGATCAGCGAGGATATCTATGCATGCTGGTTCAGTTCAGTGTTGAAAGCATTGGAAGATTAGAAAGAGTGAGTGAAACTGAATGGGTTAGACAAGATTTCTGAGGTTGTAGGGAAGTTTGAAGTGAGACTCGGAAACTACACAGTACGTCTTCATATGGACACAATGGAAGTGCTCACAGATTACTGAATAACAAGCCACAGCTCAGCAGTGTTGCTCCTCAAAAGAGTAAAAACAGATTTTTACTAACACGAACACTCCTGGGACACTGCTCCAGCAATTTCCTAAAAGAATGACTATAAAGCTCCAAATGCAGCTTTCGCTCCTTGGGCCTGCGTTCCTGAGCAGTCCAGATTCTTTCCCAATCCTCCCTCCTCCATTCCCAGCGACCCGTATTCTCCCAGACTAAACATTAATTTCACAAGCCAATCATTGTCCAGTCTGAGCCACAGGACTTGTACGAATGCGACCAGGGAAAGGCTGGATTAACACCAGGCTGCATTGATACGGAGCCCTTGATGCAGTGACACATTCCAGGAGGGATTCTCAAACGATATCTGCGCCAAGTCCACCTTAGAAGGCATTAGGGCAGTTGACCCAAAGCTTTGTCAAAGGGATAGGTTTTAATCAGCATCTTAAGGGAGGTAAGCAAGGCAGAGGGGCTTACGGCAAGGATTCCAGCACTTAGGACCTCAGATGTAGTGGAGTGATTAAAATCCAGGATGCTCAAAAGGTCAAGTTTGGAGGGGCTGCAGACTTCTCAAAAAAGAAAGTGATGGAAACAACATCCAACAACTTTTGAAAGTGTAAGAGCGCTTCTTGTTTATTTCCATTGATCCCATTTCTTTCATTATTTTTGGTCCGCGGATCCATAATCGGAATGTGCCTTTAAGCAGAAGATTGCTTGCCAGGACAGTGCGTTCCTAGGTTTTGTATTCTGGAGAGGAGAAACCAGACTCATCGGCACCGAGTGAATCTTGGAAACCGGTTTTGGAGGAAGTCGGTTCAATTAGTGAACTGGCAGCCGGTGGTTTGCCCAGGGACGGTGTTCTGCCTGATAACAGTCAGTAATTGGTTCCGACCTGATGCTTTCCGAGAGAACCAGGCAGAAGCCTCTGTACCTGGAAGGAAGAGGAGCTGCGTTTTCCCCCTCTCTCTGCTGCCGGTTACCTGCTGTCACTGTGACTCTGCAGTGAAGATTACTACAAGCTGAAGGAAAAGGAAGAACCCAACCGAAGGCCTAACCCTGAGACAGAAACTTACTGGAAGACATCCATCCGAATCAAAGATCCTTTATCCTTTTATTTTATTATTTCTTGTGTGCGTCTAAAGATAGAGAGTGGGGGCAGTTAGAAAGGCTGGGGGTTGGGAATCAGACATTGGTTGTTCCAGTTGTATTTTTTGCCTATTTAATTATAATTACTGTTAATAATAAAAGTTTACTTGTGTTTAAATTTATAAACCTGGTGACCGTCAACAATTTACCTCAACCAAAGCCACGGGTATTAATATAAAATCTAATTTCATCTGTGTTGTGACTCTGGGTCAAGTGGTACTGGAATTGACCGCGCACTAGCCCAGGGAGTCGTAACAAGAGAAATACCTGCATTTATATAGCGCCTTTCGCAATCTCCAGAGCTTATGGTGATACGTTGATAGCCAAAATGCAAACATTTTCAGGCCACAACTGCCTTAGAACAATAGAATCCCGACAGTGCAGAAGGAGGCCATTCGGGCCAACAGGTCTGTACCGGCACTCTGAAAGAGCACCCTACACAGGCCCACTCCCCCGCCCTATCCCCGTAACCCCACCTGGCCGGCACATCTTTGGACACTAAGGGGAATTTATCATGGCCAATCCACCTAACCTGCGCATCTTTGGACTGCGGGAGGAAACCGGAGCACCCGGAGGAAACCCACGCAGACATGGGGAGAACGTGTACAGACAGTACCCGAGGTCGGAATCGAACCCGGGACCCTGACGCTGTGAGGCAGCAGTGCTAACCACTGCGCCGCCCCTTAAAAGAGGAATAGTGAATTTTTAGGTAACTAAAAGAGCGAAAACCTTTTCTTTAACACAAAGCCGCCTTCCCAGTTCACTGCCTCAACAAAAGGCGGCAATATTGACAATCTGGCTCAACTCATCTCGCGAATCCTCTGCTGCACCGTCTTATGCTTTTGAACTCTATTTGGGCGAGCAGAAAGAGTCGGGCGAGCGGAAAGGGTCTTGGGGGTCCGCTGGAGTCTCCCGGAATTGAAGGTCAAACTCTTGGACACTGCTGGAAGTGAAAACCCAAGGAGGAAAACCGTGGGTACATGAAAAACACACGTTAGCTTTGAACATCGCCTTATTCATTCGCAGGATGGGCTTCACTGGCACGGTCAGCATTTATTGCCCAGCTCTGCACAACCGAGTGGCTCGCTCGGCCGTTTCAGAGTGGTCAGTTAAGAGTCAACCCACGTTGCCGTGGATCTGCAGTCACGTGTAGGCCAGACCGGGTAAGGACGGCAGATTTCCTTCCCTAAAGGGACATTCGTGGTTATTACGACAATCGGTGATAGTTTCAGGGTGGCCGTTACTGAGGCGAGCTTTCAATTCCAGATTTATTCACGGAATTTAAATTGTACCCCCTTTCCATGGTAGGGTTTGAATTTGAACCCCCACCCACGCTCCTGCAGCATGAGAGTGGGCCTCTGGATTATTAGTCCAGTTGATGTTACCACTGCACCAAATTCACCCAGAGGGTTGTTAAGATCAGGAACACGCGACCCGTAAAGGTGGTGGTATGAGAATACACAGGAACGTTCAGAAGGCCACTGAATATGTACCCGAGGTGGATCAATTGGCAGGGTTATGAGGAAAGCATAGAGGAGTGGGGCTAAATTGCAAAGCTCCTTCAAAGAGGGGTTGTGTGGCCTACTCCTTTGCTATAAGATTCTATGACTCTAATTAACCTTGTACTGACGTGACTCCATTGGAGAAAGTAAACCAATTTATCAACCGTTGCAGGCTACAAAACCTGGCAGGCTGAAAATATCATTTCAAAACTATCCAATCAAACCCTGAACTGCTTCCATTTCTCTGGAGTATTTATTTTAGCGTGAAGGACATATTCAGAAGACAGATAATGAAGATGATTTACATCCCAAGTGAGGCGTGACGTTTTGGATACATTGCTTACCCACCAGGATAGGTTAATTTCCCGGACTTTAAAACCTCCACCTTTATTTGTAATCCAGGTTCGCTTTGCGGAGTCATTCAGATTGTTAAACTTTAATTTCTCCACCGTTTCAGACCGAGGCTCGGACTCATCAACGCAAAACAGCGGCTGAGAATTCCATTTGGGAATTCAGGAGAAACCTCTTCGCCCAGAGGGCGGGGAGAATGCGAAATTCAGTCTCACCGGGAGGGAGCGGTGGAGGCGAACACCGCAGATGGATTTAAGAAGAAGGTGGAGAAACACATGAGGGATATGGGAATGGAAGGCCGTGCTGATAGGGGGAGATCAAAAGGGGCAGGAGGACGATTGTGTGCAGCATCAACACCAAGGGGAGGCATTGGCGTAGTGGTATTGTCGCTGGACTAGTAATCAGGGGTCGCAGAGTCATGCCCCCCCCCCCGGACCCCGGTTCAAATCCCGCCACGGCAGATGATGAAATTTGAATTCAAATACAAAAAAATCTGGATTGCCGTAAAAACCGCAGTCCATACCTGGTCTGGCCTACATGTGACTCCAGACCCACAGCAATGTAGTTGACTCTTAACTGCCCTCAGGGATGGGCAATAAATGCTGGCCCAGCCCAGCGATCGCTTGAATGAATTTAAAAAATGGGCTGAACAGCCAGCTTCTGTAATGTAAAATTTGAGTCAGGCAATTCATTCAGCGGAAAAATTAAAACACTGGACATTTAAGAGCACTGTGAATCAGATAAAGAAAATTAATAGACTATGCTTTGATTTTTAATTATGGATTGCAATTGAAATTTGAATGCAATTTTAGAGTTATTTAACAATTTTACAGAGGTATCTCTTAACCACCCAGTTTCAATTGTTAACTATAATTTTCAATTATTGCAAGTAAATTGAGGTCTCGGTGCACTTTCACTGATAATGTTGAAAGTTTTCAAACAGTATAGACAACTTTGATTGCTTTTTGGGCTGCTGTAGATTGCCTCGCCGGCTTCCAATTGGGTTTCGGGAGACCATGTTGTGAGCTGGATTTTAGCCAAGTGCAGAGGTCAGGGCCCCGGCAGCTGATGGGAGAGTCACCAGTGGCAGGGCGATTAACATCGGCGACGAGCACACAGTGCGAATGGGAGGTTTCTGAGAGCAGGAGTTTGCAGAGGCTGAAGGAGGTTGCAGAGATAGGGTGGGAGGTATTATACTCCAGTCAGCCAGCTGGTGAAGGGTAGAACTGGAGCCAATCTTTACACACTTTGGTATTGGTTTCCAGGGTCACCCGTTGCAAACATGTACCTCTGGACAGAAACTATGGGTGTTGGGCTGTGTCTGTGGGCTTGATTCAACCAAATGGGAACAAAGTCCCTGAGTGAGCGTATTTAGCCGTGTGTTTCCCGGGGCTCGCAATTTCAACACGATTCGCGTTGTATAAGGGGCCTCAATGGGGAACGTGCGGCCGAGTCTGCACATAGCCCTGTTTGCTACACTCCCCAGTGTAGCAAGAGACTGAGAAGCCATTTTTGAATGGCGCCCCGATCTCCGAGGCCCCCAAGCGATCCCCGACCTCCCCCACCCAGCCCCAATGCACTATGGGAGGGTCCCTGGCCCCCATTCACCCTACCCACACAGGACACCCCCCGGCCCGATCACTCGTGCACAAAAATTGGCACCTTGGCAGTGCCAACTTGGCACCCTGGCAGTGCCCCAGCCAGCTCACAATGCCAAATGGACACCTTGGCTGTGCCAGGCTGGCACCCATATTGCACTGGCAGGGTGCCACTCCACCGATCCCCTGAGCACCCCCCCCCTCACGAATACCGTTCTGTCTGTTCCCCATTTGCGAGGACCAGTGCTGAACGGCGCTCACCCGAGGTCTCCGCGGCAAAGGGGATGAATCCCAAAGACTCAGGTACCTCGGGAATCTGCACATTAGCGTGCAGCTTACTGCCTCGCCCTAATATGCAGAATTGCCACAAAGTGATCCCACAATGGGCAGGATATACATGCAACGTCTCGAGAGATTGCGTTGGATCTCGCGAGGCGTTACGAGCTGGGTAGATCCCGGGAGCAGGGTCTCCCGGCTTTTATCGGCCACGCTGCATTGCAGCGTGGTGCTTTTCCAGCGCACCGTGGCCCTCGGATCGCGCCATATGAACCAGCGATTCATGCTCAGCACCTACACATAATTAAGCCTGATGAACATACCATAAACAGGGGGAGAGGGTATATTCCAATTACACTTGTCAAGTGATCTCACTGAATCTTGCAAGGTCAGCGGACACTGCAAAGGTGCAAATTCCCACCAGAGTGCGCGCTGCTCCAGCTTAGATTGTTTATTTGATCCTGTAAGATATACTGGTCCTAAAATAATCAGCAACTCAATAAGAGCCAATATGTATCAACAACGCAATGCAGAGCATGTTGAAGGGCCCCCCTGCTGGAGATAAAGTGTCTTCCTCAAAATTTCCTCGTTTGCCAATTAGGCCGTTTGACAAAAAAAAATATGCACGCGAACCTCCGAACAATGTGCTCCCGTCTCTCACAGAAATATCAGAGCCAAAACAACAGGCTAATCAAGAAAGGCAGTGTCTTGAAACGTGCAGCACTGGGTCTAGATCAGAGAGCATTAATTATCTGTTATGGTTTTTGTCCAAACGGGTTTCGTACTGCGCTGTGATTACCTTTGGAAACGGCTGGGGTGTAAGGGTTGAAAGGTAGTCCAGCTGCGTTCAAAGCAAAAGAACTGCAGGAGTGAAGATGCCTCACCGGGAGGGGTGGGAGGATCCAACGATGCCGAGCACCAACAAAAAAAAAAAAAACACTAAGGCTTTCATTTCATTTCCGCGGTTTCATTGCTAAGATTGACAGAGTACCTCGATAGCAAAACTATCTGCCCACGCTCCATCTGAAATTATCCTCCTCCTTAACCGTCAAGACTGGAGTTATGTCTTGTTGCAGGTCCTGACTGGATGCATCTCTACCCAGAGCTTTCAAATAAAAAGCAAAATACTGCGGATGCTGGAAATCGGAACTTAAAGCAGGAAATGCTGGGTAAACGCGGCAGGTCTGGCAGCCTCTGTGGAGAGGGAAGCAGAGTTCACGTTTCGGATCTGAATGATCCTGCCACAGAAGATGGAAATGCAGAGAATTATTTCATTGGAAGGATTTCCTTCAACTCCTTTACCCCTCGCGTACTCATCTAGCTCCAGGTCTTTTAAGATCATTTCATAGAATTTACAGTGCAGAAGGAGGCCATTCGGCCCATCGAGTCTGCACCGGCTCTTGGAAAGAGCACCCTACCGAGGCCCACACCTCCACCCTATCCCCATAACCCCTTAACCCAGTAACCACACCCAACACTAAGGGCAATTTTGGACACCAAGGACAATTTAACATGGCCAATCCACCTAACCTGCACATCTTTGGACATCATGAAGGGGTTCGATGGGATTAGATCCAATTTTTTTTGGGGGGGGGGGTGGACGCCCGAACAAGGGGACCATCAACACAAGATAGTCACCGAGAAATCCAATCAGGGATTCGGGGGAAACCTCTTCACCCAGAGAGCGGGGAGAATGCGGAATCTGTTCCCACAGGCAGGGGCTGGGTGAATGGTGTCGATACACTTAAGGGGCAGTTGGATAAACACACAAGAGCGAAAGGAATAGATGGATATGCCAACAGGGCACATTGGGGAGAAAGCAGGACTAGGCTATTGAGTTGGATGATCAGCCATGATCGTGATAAATGGCAGAGCAGGCTCGAAGGGCCAAAAGGCCTCCACCTGCTCCTATCTTCTATGTATCTATGAAGTCGGGTGGGGGTGTCATGTTCTTTGATTATGCTGAAGTTGAATCTTGATGTGGTCGTGTTAACAAAGAACATTAGACTTTGTTTCAAAACAAAACTATGTATTACTAACTCTACTCTAAAGGATTACTATAATGTCCAAGATTAATACAGATGGAAATGATGGTCCAACACCAACTTACACCAAGATACTACAGAGCGACTCTAATATGTGACTGCTATCAACTCCTCACTAGCACCTTGTCCTGGAACACATGATGCGCCCGGGTCATGGGCCTGCATACTCGCACCACCTGCTGGTCGGATGCTAGAACTACAACAGTAAACCATATAATTTATAATACACATACGGATAATAATAATAATCTTTTATTGTCACAAGTAGGCTTACATTAACACTGAAATGAAGTTACTGTGAAAATCCCCTAGTCGCCACATTCCGGCACCTGTTTGGGTACACCGAGGGAGAATTCAGAATTTTCAGCTGGAACGGGAATTGAACTCACGATTGCTCTGCATCAAAAACCAGCTGTCTGGCCCACTGAGCTGATGATGATCCACTCATATTATATACAGATGATAGTCTACCTACCATCAGAGGGGGAGTCTCCACATGGAGAATAGAAACTGGCATGAACCAGCTGGGCCAAACTGGCATGTTTTGAATGAGTGAGACGAGCACCACAGTAACACAGTGGTTAGCACTGTTGCTTCACAGCGCCAGGGTCCCAAGTTCGGTTCCCGGCTTGGGTCACTGTCTGTGCGGAGTCTGCCACGTTCTCCCCGTGTCAGCGTGGGTTTCCTCCGGGTGCTCCGGTTTCCTCCCACAAGTCCCCTGCTTGTTAGGTGAATTGGACATTCTGAATTCTCCCTCGGTGTACCCGAACAGGTGCCGGAGTGTGGCGAGTAGGGGCTTTTCACAGTAACTTCATTGCAGTCAAAGCCTACTTGTGACAATAAAATAATAATTATTGAAAGGAATAAGAGGATATATTTACAGGATGAAGTGAAAGGTAATGGCTGGGTGTGTGTGTGTGTGTGTGGGGGGGGGGTGCAGAGAGACTATTTCGGCTGATTGACCTGCTTCTGTGCTATAGACTCAAGGTCGTTTAGAAGTGATGGTAAACGAAACGATATTGCTGCTACCTCTGCTGTCTTCTCGTCACCAGAGAACGGCTCCAACACTGGACTGCGGCCTTGCAAACTGTCTGACACACTTGCTGTTATTTTTAGTAGCCATCTCTTTTTTATTAATATGCTTTCTGGATACAGTACCACGTAATTCCCCTTCAGATTAATCACAGGAATGAATCTCATTCACAATGAATCATGGCACAGTGTACTGGAAGCGCGCAGAATCCTGTTCAACGTGCTACGAGCCTGGGCCCAGGTTTAAATTAGCTGCTGGCATTTACTCTGTAATCCTCACTTCATTTGGCCAATTTTATTTTTAAATGCATAATGCCGCCGTTATGTGGTTCATCTATCTGCCACTTTGATATCAATGAGTGAGGAAGAGGTTGAAATCATTATCACAGTCAACGCACCTCAGCCACCACCTTCAACATTCCCTCCCTCCACCAGCGACGCACAGCGGCAGCCGTGTGCACCATCTACAAGATGCACTGCAGCGACTCACCAAGGCTCCTTCAACGTCACCTTCCAAACCCGTGACTAGAAGGACAAGAGAAGCAGATACATGGGAACCCCACCACCTGGAGGTTCCCCTCCAAGCCACACACCATCCTGACTTGGAAATATATCGCGTTCCTTCATTGTCGCTGGGTCAAAATGCTGGAACTTCCTCCCCAACAGCACTGTGGGTTTTCCTGGACCACCTCACTGCCTTCTACAAGATCTTGGCAAAGAGGAAGAATAGGCCACTGGGCCCCTCGAGCCTGCTCTGCCATTCAGTGAGACCATGGCGGACCGGATTGTGGTCCCAACTCCACTTGCCCGCCTGTCGCCCATAACCTTTGACTCCTGCCAATCAAATCCCCATCCTCCAGGAAGAGAATTCCACTGAGAATCCCGCTGAGAGACGACATTCCTCCTCGTCTCGGTCTGATTTTGGAAAACTCTCCCACCAGAGGAAACAGCATCTGCCCCTGTCAAACCCCCTCAAGAGTCTTCGATGCTTCAATCACATCACCCCTTGTTCTTCAAAACTCCAACTGATGCTAACCTGCTCAACGTTAACTTCATTCGGAAATCATTCATCCCAGGGATCAGCTGGGTGAACCTTCTCTGGAAGTGCTTCCAATGCAAGTATTTTCATTTGCCAGTGGGAATCACTGGCCGGGCTATTATTTGGTGCCCTGTAACGGACTGGTTTCCTTGGCCCTATCAGAGGGCCAATTAAGAGTCAATCACATTGCTGTGGACCTGGAGTCATGTGTAGGGCAGGCCGGGTAAGAGCGGCAGATTTCCCTCCCCAAAGGGACATGAGTGAACCAGATGGGACAATCGGCAACGGGTTTCACAGTCATCATTCGACTTGCAATTCCAGATATTTATCGAATTCAAATTTCGCTATCTGCCCTGGTGACATTTGAACCCACGTCCCCAGCGCATTACCCCGAGTCCCTGGATTAATAGTCCAGTGACAATCCCATCGTGCCACCGCCTTCCGCCTCCGTAAGTACGATCAGGGAGAGAAAATAAATGTTGACCCTCGCTAGCCATGCCCACATCTCGAGGACGAGTGGAACAGAAGTCTATTCTCCAGGTGCTGGATATTTACGCCAAAGCACAAAAACGTCATCATAGAACATAGCACATTCCAGCGCAGTACAGGCCCTTCGGCCCTCGATGTTGCGCCGACCTGTGAAACCACCCTAAAGCCCATCTACACTATTCCCTTATCGTCCATATGTCTATCCACTGACTAATGCCCTTAGTGTTGGCGAGTCCACTACTGCTGAGCGGCAGGGCATTCCACACCCTTACTACTCTCTGAGTAAAGAGCCTACCTCTGACGTCTGTCTTATATCTATCTCCCCTCAATTTAAAGCTATGTCCCCTCGTGCTAGACATCACCATCCGAGGAAAAAGGCTCTCACTGTCCACCCTATCCAGTCCTCTGATCATCTTGTATGCCTCAATTAAGTCACCTCTTAACCTTCTTCTCTCTAACGAAAACAGCCTCAAGTCCCTCAGCCTTTCCTCATAAGATAGGGCAGCACGGTAGCATAGTGGATAGCACAATTGCTTCACAGCTCCAGGGTCCCAGGTTCGATTCCTGGCTTGGGTCACTGTCTGTGCGGAGTCTGCACGTTCTCCCCGTGTGTGCGTGGGTTTCCTCCGGGTGGTCCGGTTTACTCCCACAGTCCAAAGATGTGCAGGTTAGGTGGATTGGCCATGTTAAATTGACCTTAGTGTCCAAAATTGCCCTTAGTGTTGGGTGTGGTTACTGGGTTAAGGGGTTATGGGGATAGGGTGGAGGTGTGGGCCTCGGTAGGGTGCTCTTTCCAAGAGCTGGTGCAGACTCGGTGGGCCAAATGGCCTCCTTCTGCACTGTAAATTCTATGAAATCTTCCCTCCATACCAGGCAACATTCTGGTAAATCTCCTCTGCACCCTCTCCAATGCTTCCACATCCTTCCTATAATGCGGTGACCGAACACGCAATACCCCAAATGCGGCCGCACCAGAGCTTTGTACAGCTGCAACAGGACCTCATGGCTCCGAAACTCAATCCCTCTACCAATAAAAGCTAACACACTGTACGCCTTCTTAACAACCCTCTCAACCTGAGTGGCAACTTTCAGGGATCTATGTACATGGACACCGAGATCTCTCTGCTCATTCACACTGCCAAGAATCTTACCATTAGCCCAGTACGCTGTCTTCCTGTTATTCCTTCCAAAATGAATCACCTCACACTTTTCTGCATTAAACTCCATTTGCCACCTCTTAGCCCAGCGCTGCAGCTTATCTATGTCCCTCTGTAACTTGTAACATCCTTCCGCACTGTCCACAACTCCATCGACTTTAGTGTCATCTGCAAATTTACTCACCCATCCTTCTACGCCCTCCTCCAGGTAATTTATAAAAATGACAAACAGCAGTGGCTCCAAAACAGATCCTTGTGGTACACCACTAGTAACTGGACTCCAGTCTGAACACTTCCCATCAACCACCACCCTTTGTCTTCTTCCAGCTAGCCAATTTCTGATCCAAACTGCTAAATCTCCCTGAATCCCATGCTTCCGTATTTTCTGCAGTAGCCTACCGTGGGGAACCTTATCAAACGCTTTACTGAAATCCATATACACCACATCAACTGCTTTACCCTCATCCACCTGTTTGGTCACCTTCTCAAAGAACTCAATAAGGTTTGTGAGGCACGACCTACCCTTCACGAAACCGTGTTGACTATGTCTAATCAAATTATTCCTTTCCCGATGATTATACACCCTCTCTCTTATAAACCTTTCCAAGACTTTGCCCACAACAGAAGTAAGGCTCACTGGTCTATAGTTACCGGGGTTGTCTCAACTCCCCTTCTTGAACAAGGGGACAACATTTGCTATCCTCCAGTCTTCCGGCACTATTCCTGTTGACAAAGATGACTTAAAGATCAAAGCCAAAGGCTCAGCAATCTCCTCCCTAGCTTGCCAAAGAATCCTAGGATAAATCCCATCCGGCCCAGGGGACTTATCTATTTTCACCCTTTCTAGAATTGTTAACACCTCCTCCTTATGAACCTCAAGCCCTTCTAGTCTAGTAGCCTGAATCTCAGTATTCTCCTCGACAATATTGTCTTTTTCCTGTGTGAATACTGACGAAAAATATTCATTTAGCACCTCTCCTATCTCCTCGGACTCCAAACACAACTTCCCACTACTGTCCTTGACTGGCCCTATTCTTACCCTAGTCATTCTTTTATTCCTGACATATCTATAGAAAGCTTTAGGGTTATCCTTGATCCTACCTGCCAAAGACTTCTCATGTCCCCTCCTGGCTCTTCTTAGCTCTCTCTTTAGGTCCTTCCTAGCTAACTTGTAACTCTCGAGCGCCCTTACTGAACCTTCATGTCTCATCTTTACATAAGCCTCCTTCTTCCTCTTGACAAGTGTTTTGACTGCCTTAGTAAACCACGGTTCCCTTGCTTGACCACTTCCTCCCTGCCTGACAGGTACATACTTATCAAGGACACGCAGTAGCTGTTCCTTGAACAAGCTCCACATTTCCATTGTGCCCATCCCCTGCAGTTTTCCTCTCCATCCGATGCATCCTAAGTCTTGCCTTATCGCATCATAATTGCCTTTCCCCCAGATATAACTCTTGCCCTGCGGTATATACCTATCCCTTTCCATCACTAAAGTAAACGTAATCGAATTGTGGTCACTATCACCAAAGTGCTCACCTACCTCCAAATCTAACACCTGTCCTGGTTCATTACCCAGTACCAAATCCAATGTGGCCTCGCCTCTCGTTGGCCTACCTACATACTGTGTCAGGAAACCCTCCTGCACACATTGGACAAAAACGGACCCAGCTAAAATACTCGAACTATAGCGTTTCCAGTCAAAATTTGGAAAGTTAAAGTCCCCCATAAAAACTACCCTGTTGCTTTCGCTCCTATCCAGAATCATCTTTGCAATCCTTTCCTCTACATCTCTGGAACTTTTCGGAGGCCTATAGATTTATCATTCGATATCGAGTAGCTCAGGTCTCCCGATGTGGCTTACTCAGCTGTTTCCTCTGATGGAGAGTTAATAACCAGAGGAGCGAGTGTGCGCGAACATTGTTAACAGAACAGCCAGAGGGGGACGAGGAGAATGGTTTCTGGCAAAGCGTGTTTTGATCATTTGGAACACACGCTGCCTGAGGGGGCGGTGGAAGAAGATTCATTGGTGACTTTCAAAAGGGAGTTGGATGAATACTTGAAGGGGAAAAATGTGTGAGGCGATGGGGGGGGGGGGGGCGCGATGCAGAAGAGGGACTAATTGGATAGCTGTTTAAAAGATACCGCACAGTGCCGATGGGCCGAATGGCCTCCTTCTGGGGTGCCTGCCTCATTCTACGCTATAAATGTTTTTGTGTTCTAATGAAATCCCAGTTACAGTACAGCACCACTCCACAAATTAAAATCCAAAATAACTGAACAAACAGTTGCTTCTTCGCAAAGTATCCTAGACTTCATGTTGGAACTGAAAGCACTGAATAGATCCAAAGTACAACATTATACAGCCTGTCAATATTTAACCATTAAGGTGCAGCATTCCTCAATTACTACCATTCAAAATCAAACATATGATTCTGTTAAAGTTTTACCACATCACTAAACATTGTTTGATTCAGTCAGCTAAAGTTTTCAGTCTATTAAAAAAGTTTTATTATTCTCACTAGTTTATCAGAAATTCATGGGACATGCAAATCAAACTAATATAGTTACCCTGAGGGAGTGCCGCACTGTCTGAGACACGGCACTGAGGGAGTGCCGCACTGTCTGAGACACGGCACTGAGGGAGTGACGCACTGTCTGAGGGGGCAGCACTGAGGGACTGCCGCACTGTCTGAGACACGGCACTGAGGGAGTGCCGCACTGTCTGAGGGGGCAGCACTGAGGGAGTGCCGCACTGTCTGAGGCACGACACTGAGGGAGGGCCGCACTGCCTGAGACACGGCACTGAGGGAGTGCCGCACTGTCTGAGACACGGCACTGAGGGAGTGACGCACTGTCTGAGACACGGCACTGAGGGAGTGCCGCACTGTCTGAGACACGGCACTGAGGGAGTGACGCACTGTCTGAGACACGGCACTGAGGGAGTGCCGCACTGTCTGAGACACGGCACTGAGGGAGTGACGCACTGTCTGAGGGGGCGGCACTGAGGGAGTGCCGCACTGTCTGAGACACGGCACTGAGGGAGTGACGCACTGTCTGAGACACGGCACTGAGGGAGTGACGCACTGTCTGAGGGGGCAGCACTGAGGGAGTGCCGCACTGTCTGAGACACGGCACTGAGGGAGTGCCGCACTGTCTGAGGGGGCAGCACTGAGGGAGTGCCGCACTGTCTGAGGCACGACACTGAGGGAGTGCCGCACTGCCTGAGACACAGCACTGAGGGAGTGCCGCATTGACTGAGGCACGGCACTGAGGGAGTGCCGCACTGTCTGAGACACGGCACTGAGGGAGTGCCTCACTGTCTGAGACACGGCACTGAGGGAGTGCCGCACTGTCTGAGGGGGCAGCACTGAGGGAGTGCCGCACTGTCTGAGGCACGACACTGAGGGAGTGCCGCACTGCCTGAGACACAGCACTGAGGGAGTGCCGCACTGCCTGAGACACGGCACTGAGGGAGTGCCGCACTGCCTGAGACACGGCACTGAGGGAGTGTCGCACTGTCTGAGACACGGCACTGAGGGAGTGACGCACTGTCTGAGACACGGCACTGAGGGAGTGCCGCACTGTCTGAGACACGGCACTGAGGGAGTGACGCACTGTCTGAGACACGGCACTGAGGGAGTGCCGCACTGTCTGAGACACGGCACTGAGGGAGTGACGCACTGTCTGAGACACGGCACTGAGGGAGTGACGCACTGTCTGAGGGGGCGGCACTGAGGGAGTGCCGCACTGTCTGAGACACGGCACTGAGGGAGTGACGCACTGTCTGAGACACGGCACTGAGGGAGTGACGCACTGTCTGAGACACGGCACTGAGGGAGTGACGCACTGTCTGAGACACGGCACTGAGGGAGTGACGCACTGTCTGAGGGGGCAGCACTGAGGGAGTGCCGCACTGTCTGAGACACGGCACTGAGGGAGTGCCGCACTGTCTGAGGGGGCAGCACTGAGGGAGTGCCGCACTGTCTGAGGCACGACACTGAGGGAGTGCCGCACTGCCTGAGACACAGCACTGAGGGAGTGCCGCATTGACTGAGGCACGGCACTGAGGGAGTGCCGCACTGTCTGAGACACGGCACTGAGTGAGTGCCGTATTGTCTGAGGCACGGCACTGAGGGAGGGCCGCACTGTCTGAGACATGGCACTGAGGGAGTGCCGCACTGTCTGAGACACGGCACTGAGGGAGTGCCGCACTGTCTGAGGGGGCAGCACTGAGGGAGTGCCGCACTGTCTGAGGGGGCAGCACTGAGGGAGTGCCGCACTGTCTGAGGGGGCAGCACTGAGGGAGCGTCGCACTGTCTGAGACACGGCACTGAGGGAGCACCGCACTGTCTGAGGGGGCGGCACTGAGGGAGTGCCGAACTGTCTGAAGGGGCGGCACTGAAGGAGCGCCGCACTGTCTGAGACACGGCACTGACGGAGCGTTGCACTGTCTGAGGGGGCGGCACTGAGGGAGTGCCGAACTGTCTGAAGGGGCGGCACTGAGGGAGCGCCTCACTGTCTGAGACATGGCACTGAGGGATTGCCGCACTGTCTGAGGGCGCGGCACTGAGGGAATGCCGCACTGTCTGAGTCACGGCACAGAGGGAGTGCCGCACTGTCTGAGTCACGGCACTGAGGGAGCGTTGCACTGTCTGAGGGGGAGGCACTGAGGGAGACCCGCACTGTCTGAGGGGGCGGCACTGAGGGAGCGTCGCACTGTCTGAGGGGGCGGCACTGAGGGAGTCCCGCACTGTCTGAGGGGGCGGCACTGAGGGAGCGTCGCACTGTCTGAGGGGGCGGCACTGAGGGAGCCCCGCACTGTCTGTGGGGGCGGCACTGAGGGAGCGTCGCACTGTCTGAGTCACGGCACTGAGGGAGTGTCGCACTGTCTGAGGGGGCGGCACTGAGGGAGTGCCGCACTGTCTGAGGGGGCACCACTGAGGGAGCGCCGCACTGTCTGAGGAGGAGGCACTGAGGGAGTGCCGCACTGTCTGAGGGGGCAGCACTGAGGGAGCGCCGCACTGTCTGAGGGGGCGGCACTGAGGGAGGGCCGCACTGTCTGAGACACGGCACTGAGGGAGTGCCGCACTGTCTGAGACACGGCACTGAGGGAGTGCCGCACTGTCTGAGGGAGAGGTACAGAGGGAGCGCCGCACTGTCTGAGACACGGCACTGAGGGAGTGCCGCACTGTCAGAGACACGGCACTGAGGGAGTGCCGCACTGTCTGAGACACGGCACTGAGGGAGTGACGCGCTGTCTGAGGGGCAGTACAGAGGGAGTGCCGCACTGGCTGAGACACAGCTCTGAGGGAGCGCCGCACTGTCTGAGTCACGGCTCTGAGGGAGTGCCACACTGTCTGAGGGGCAGCACAGAGGGAGTGCCGCACTGCGTGAGACACGGCACTGAGGGAACGCCGCACTGTCTGAGGGGCGGCACAGAGGGAGGGCTGCACTGTCTGAGACACGGCTCTGAGGGAGCGTCGCGCTGTCTGAGCGGGCAGCACTGAGGGAGGGCTGCACTGTCTGAGGGACGGCACAGAGGGAGTGCCGCACTGTCTGAGACACGGCTCTGAGGGAATGCCGCACTGTCTGAGACACGGCACGGAGGGAGTGCCGCACTGTCTGAGGGGGCACCATTGAGGGAGCGCCGCACTGTCAGGCACGGCACTGAGGGAGTGCCGCACTGTCTGAGGGGGCGGCACTGAGGGAGTGCCGCACTGGTCTGAGGGGGCAGCACTGAGGGAGTGCCGCACTGTCTGAGTCACGGCACTGAGGGAGCGCCGCACTGGTCTGAGGGGGCAGCACTGAGGGAGTGCCGGACTGTCTGAGACTCGGCACTGAGGGAGCGCCGCATTGTCTGAGGGGGCAGCACTGAGGGAGCGCCGCACTGTCTGAGGGGGCAGCACTGAGGGAGCGCCGCACTGTCGGAGGGGGTGGCACTGAGGGAGCGCCGCACTGTCTGAGGGGGCGGCACTGAGGGAGTGCCGCACTGTCTGAGGGGCCAGCACTGAGGGAGTGCCGCACTGCCTGAGGGGGCGGCACTGAGGGAGGGCCGCACTGTCTGAGACACGGCACTGAGGGAGGGCCGCACTGTCTGAGACACGGCACTAAGGGAGTGACGCGCTGCCTGAGGGGCAGCACAGAGGGAGTGGCGCGCTGCCTGAGACACGGCACTGAGGGAGTGCCGCACTGTCAGAGACACGGCACTGAGGGAGTGCCGCACTATCTGAGACACGGCACTGAGGGAGTGACGCGCTGTCTGAGGGGCAGTACAGAGGGAGTGCCGCACTGGCTGAGACACAGCTTTGAGGGAGCGCCGCACTGTCTGAGTCACGGCTCTGAGGGAGTGCCACACTGTCTGAGGGGCAGCACAGAGGGAGTGCCGCACTGCGTGAGACACGGCACTGAGGGAACGCCGCACTGTCTGAGGGGCGGCACAGAGGGAGGGCTGCACTGTCTGAGACACGGCTCTGAGGGAGCGTCGCGCTGTCTGAGCGGGCAGCACTGAGGGAGGGCTGCACTGTCTGAGGGACGGCACAGAGGGAGTGCCGCACTGTCTGAGACACGGCTCTGAGGGAATGCCGAACTGTCTGAGACACGGCACGGAGGGAGTGCCGCACTGTCTGAGGGGGCACCATTGAGGGAGCGCCGCACTGTCAGAGGCACGGCACTGAGGGAGTGCCGCACTGTCTGAGGGGGCGGCACTGAGGGAGTGCCGCACAGGTCTGAGGGGGCAGCACTGAGGGAGTGCCGCACTTAATGAGACACGGCACTGAGGGAGCGCCGCACTGGTCTGAGGGGGCAGCACTGAGGGAGTGCCGCACTGTCTGAGACTCGGCACTGAGGGAGCGCCGCATTGTCTGAGGGGGCAGCACTGAGGGAGCGCCGCACTGTCTGAGGGGGCAGCACTGAGGGAGCGCCGCACTGTCGGAGGGGGAGGCACTGATGGAGCGCCGCACTGTCTGAGGGGGCGGCACTGAGGGAGTGCCGCACTGTCTGAGGGGCCAGCACTGAGGGAGTGCCGCACTGCCTGAGGGGGCGGCACTGAGGGAGGGCCGCACTGTCTGAGACACGGCACTGAGGGAGGGCCGCACTGTCTGAGACACGGCACTAAGGGAGTGACGCGCTGCCTGAGGGGCAGCACAGAGGGAGTGGCGCGCTGCCTGAGACACGGCTCTGAGGGAGCGCCGCACTGTCTGAGACACGGCACTGAGGGAGGGCCGCACTGTCTGACACACGGCACTGAGGGAGCGTTGCACTGTCTGAGACACGGCACTGAGGGAGCGCCGCACTGTCTGAGGGGACGGCACTGAGGGAGTGCCGCACTGTCTGAGACATGGCACTGAGGGAGTGCCGCACTGTCTGAGGGCACGGCACTGAGGGAGTGCCGCACTGTCTGAGACATGGCACTGAGGGAGTGCCGCACTGTCTGAAGGGGCGGCACTGAGGGAGCGCCGCACTGTCTGAGACATGGCACTGAGGGAGTGCCGCACTGTCTGAGGGCACGGCACTGAGGGAGCGTCGCACTATCTGAGACATGGCACTGAGGGAGTGCCGCACTGTCTGAAGGGGCGGCACTGAGGGAGTGCCGCACTGTCTGAGTCACGGCACAGAGGGAGTGCCGCACTGTCTGAAACACGGCACTGAGGGAGTGCCGCACTGTCTGAGACACGGCACTGAGGGAGTGCCGCACTGTCTGAGACACGGCACTGAGGGAGTGCCGCACTGTCTGAGACACGGCACTGAGGGAGTGCCGCACTGTCTGAGACACGGCACTGAGGGAGTGCCGCACTGTCTGAGACACGGCACTGAGGGAGTGCCGCACTGTCTGAGACACAGCACTGAGGGAGTGCCGCACTGTCTGAGACACGGCACAGTGGGAGTGCCGCACTGTCTGAGACACGGCACTGAGGGAGTGCCGCACTGTCTGAGGGGGAGGCACTGAGGGAGCGCCGCACTGTCTGAGACATGGCACTGAGGGAGTGCCGCACTGTCTGAGACACGGCACGGTGGGAGTGCCGCACTGTCTGAGACACGGCACTGAAGGAGTGCCGCAGTGTCTGAGACACGGCACTGAGGGAGTGCCGCACTGTCTGAGACACGGCACTGAGGGAGCGGCGCACTGTCTGAGACACGGCACTGAGGGAGTGCCGCACTGTCTGAGACACGGCACTGAGGGAGTGCCGCACTGTCTGAGACACGGCACTGAGGGAGTGCCGCACTGCCTGAGGGGGCGGCACTGAGGGAGTGCCGCACTGTCTGAGTCACGGCACAGAGGGAGTGCCGCACTGTCTGAGACACGGCACTGAGGGAGTGCCGCACTGTCTGAGACACGGCACTGAGGGAGTGCCGCACTGTCTGAGACACGGCACTGAGGGAGTGCCGCACTGTCTGAGGGGGCGGCACTGAGGGACGTCGCACTGTCTGAGACACGGCACTGAGGGAGTGCCGCACTGTCTGAGACACGGCACTGAGGGAGTGCCGCACTGTCTGAGACACGGCACTGAGGGAGTGCCACACTGTCTGAGACACGGCTCTGAGGGAGTGCCACACTGTCTGAGACACGGCTCTGAGGGAGTGCCACACTATCTGAGGGGCAGCACAGAGGGAGTGCCACACTGCGTGAGACACGGCACTGAGGGAACGCCGCACTGTCTGAGGGGCGGCACAGAGGGAGGGCTGCACTGTCTGAGACACGGCTCTGAGGGAGCGTCGGGCTGTCTGAGCGGGCAGCACTGAGGGAGGGCCGCACTGTCTGAGACACGGCACAGAGGGAGTGCCGCACTGTCTGAGGGGGCACCATTGAGGGAGCGAAGCACTGTCAGAGGCACGGCACTGAGGGAGTGCCGCACTGTCTGAGGGGGCAGCACTGAGGGAGTGCCGCACTGGTCTGAGGGGGCAGCACTGAGGGAGTGCCGCACTGTCTGAGACACGGCACTGAGGGAGCGCCGCACTGGTCTGAGGGGGCAGCACTGAGGGAGTGCCGCACTGTCTGAGACTCGGCACTGAGGGAGCGCCGCATTGTCTGAGGGGGCAGCACTGAGGGATCGCCGCACTGTCTGAGACACGGCACTGAGGGAGCGCCGCACTGTCTGAGGAGGAGGCACTGAGGGAGCGCCGCACTGTCTGAGGGGGCAGCACTGAGGGAGCGCCGCACTGTCGGAGGGGGAGGCACTGAGGGAGCGCCGCACTGTCTGAGGGGGCGGCACTGAGGGAGTGCCGCACTGCCTGAGGGGGCGGCACTGAGGGAGGGCCGCACTGTCTGAGACACGGCACTAAGGGAGTGACGCGCTGCCTGAGGGGCAGCACAGAGGGAGTGGCGCGCTGCCTGAGACACGGCTCTGAGGGAGCGCCGCACTGTCTGAGGGGGAGGCACTGAGGGAGCGCCGCACTGTCTGAGGGGACGGCACTGAAGGAGTGCCGCACTGTCTGAGGGGACGGCACTGAGGGAGCGCCGCACTGTCTGAGGGGGCACCACTGAGGGAGCGCCGCACTGTCTGAGGGGGAGGCACTGAGGGAGCGCCGCACTGTCAGAGACACGGCTCTGAGGGAGCGCCGCACTGTCTGAGGGGCCAGCACTGAGGGAGTGCCGCACTGCCTGAGGGGGCAGCACTGAGGGAGGGCCGCACTGTCTGAGACACGGCACTGAGGGAGCGCCGCACTGTCTGAGGGGGCGGCACTGAGGGAGGGCTGCACTGTCTGAGGGGCGGCACTGAAGGAGTGACGCGCTGTCTGAGACACGGCTCTGAGGGGGGGCCGCACTGTCTGACACACGGGACTGAGGGTGTGCCGCACTGTCTGAGGGGGCGGCACTGAGGGAGCGCCACACTGTCTGACGGGGCGGCACTGAGGGAGTGCCGCACGGCCTGAGACACGGCACAGAGGGAGTGCCGCACTGTCTGAGGGGGCGGCACTGAGGGAGCGCCGCACTGTCTGAGGGGGCGGCACTGAGGGAGTGCCGCATTGCCTGAGACACGGCACTGAGGGAGCGTCGCACTGTCTGAGACACGGCACTGAGGGAGCGCCGCACTGTCTGAGGGGGCGGCACTGAGGGAGTGCCGCACGGTCTGAGACACGGCTCTGAGGGAGGGCCGCACTGTCTGAGACACGGCACTGATGGTGTGCCGCACTGTCTGAGGGGGCGGCACTGAGGGAGCGCCGCACTGTCTGAGGGGGCGGCACTGAGGGAGTGCCGCACTGTCTGAGGGGGCGGCACTGAGGGAGCGCCGCACTGTCTGAGGGGGCGGCACTGAGGGAGTGCCGCATTGCCTGAGACACGGCACTGAGGGAGCGTCGCACTGTCTGAGACACGGCACTGAGGGAGCGCCGCACTGTCTGAGGGGGCGGCACTGAGGGAGTGCCGCACGGCCTGAGACACGGCTCTGAGGGAGGGCCGCACTGTCTGAGACACGGCACTGAGGGTGTGCCGCACTGTCTGAGGGGGCGGCACTGAGGGAGCGCCGCACTGTCTGAGGGGGCGGCACTGAGGGAGTGCCGCACTGTCTGAGGGGGCGGCACTGAGGGAGCGCCGCACTGTCTGAGGGGGCGGCACTGAGGGAGTGCCGCATTGCCTGAGACACGGCACTGAGGGAGCGTCGCACTGTCTGAGACACGGCACTGAGGGAGCGCCGCACTGTCTGAGGGGGCGGCACTGAGGGAGTGCCGCACGGCCTGAGACACGGCTCTGAGGGAGGGCCGCACTGTCTGAGACACGCCACTGAGGGTGTGCCGCACTGTCTGAGGGGGCGGCACTGAGGGAGCGCCGCACTGTCTGAGGGGGCGGCACTGAGGGAGTGCCGCACTGTCTGAGACACGGCTCTGAGGGAGCGCCGCACTGTCTGAGGGGGCAGCACTAAGGGAGTGCCGCACTGTCTGTGACACGGCTCTGAGGGAGGGCCGCAATGTCTGAGGGTCAGTACTGAGGGAGTGTCGCACTGTCTGAGGGGACGGCACTGAGGGAGTGTCGCACTGTCTGAGGGGGCGGCACTGAGGGAATGTCGCACTGTCTGAGACACGGCACTGAGGGAGCGTCGCACTGTCTGAGGGGCGGCACTGAGGGAGCGTCGCACTGTCTGAGTCACGGCACTGAGGGAGCGTCGCACTGTCTGAGGGGGCGGCACGGAGGGAGCGTCGCACTGTCTGAGACACGGCACTGAGGGAGCGTCGCACTGTCTGAGACATGGCACTGAGGGAGCGTCGCACTGTCTGAGGGGCGGCACTGAGGGAGCGTCGCACTGTCTGAGACACGGCACTGAGGGAGCACCGCACTGTCTGAGGGGCGGCACTGAGGGAGCGTCGCACTGTCTGAGGGGCGGCACTGAGGGAGCGTCGCACTGTCTGAGGGGCGGCACTGAGGGAGCGTCGCACTGTCTGAGACACGGCACTGAGGGAGCACCGCACTGTCTGAGGGGCGGCACTGAGGGAGCGTCGCACTGTCTGAGACACGGCACTGAGGGAGTGCCGCACTGTCTGAGGGGCGGCACTGAGGGAGCGTCGCACTGTCTGAGGGGGCGGCACTGAGGGAGTGTCGCACTGTCTGAGGGGGCGGCACTGAGGGAGCGTCGCACTGTCTGAGGGGGCGGCACTGAGGGAGTGTCGCACTGTCTGAGGGGGCGGCACTGAGGGAGCGTCGCACTGTCTGAGGGGGCGGC
The DNA here is from genome assembly GCF_047496885.1 of Scyliorhinus torazame. Taxonomy (NCBI): domain Eukaryota; kingdom Metazoa; phylum Chordata; class Chondrichthyes; order Carcharhiniformes; family Scyliorhinidae; genus Scyliorhinus; species Scyliorhinus torazame. The sequence goes on along the minus strand of NC_092715.1, from coordinate 265,153,815 downwards.
ACTGAGGGAGCGTCGCACTGTCTGAGTCAGCGCACTGAGGGAGTGCCGCACTGTCTGAGGGTCAGTACTGAGGGAGGGCTGCACTGTCTGAGGGGGCGGCACTGAGGGAGTGTCGCTCTGTCTGAGACACGGCACTGAGGGAGTGTCGCTCTGTCTGAGACACGGCACTGAGGGAGTGCTGCACTGTCTGAGGGGCAGCACAGAGGGAGCGCCGCACTGTCTGAGACACGGCACTGAGGGAGTGCAGCACTGTCTGAGGGGGCGGCACTGAGGGAGTGTCGCACTGTCTGAGACATGGCACTGAGGGAGCGCCGCACTGTCTGAGGGGCGGCACTGAGGGAGCGCCGCACTGCCTGAGACACGGCACTGAGGAAGTGCCGCACTGTCTGAGACATGGCACTGAGGGAGCGTCGCACTGTCTGCGGGAGCAGAGTTGTGAGGAAATCTCAGGGTGGAAAAATACCTGCTGCTGAATTAGTGAAGCGGAACTTTATTTTGAGGCTTGTTTACTTCACAGAACATCAACAAGAATGAAAAAAATACTGTAATCATTAAAGGCACAAAAACTTCAAACAACCACATTGAAGGCATGTTTTCAATCTTCTTTTCAATCTAACATCAAGTAAAATAGCAACTGCCTTCAGCCCAGATATATTCCGATTTGGGGATTTTGTTCTGACATTTCTCATCCACATCAAACGTTAACCTTCCAAACTCGCACCGAGATCAAATTTAGCCACCCTCCCTGTGATCGTTGGCTTACATGGACACCCAGTCCAGCAACTTTCAATTTTACAACTCTCATCGTGGTTTTCAAATCCCATCGCCGCTCTCTATCTCGGCAATCTCCCGCAGTCCCACAACTCCACTCGATATCTGTACTCCTCCAGTGCTGGCCTCTTGCTCGCCCCCTTCCATTTGCTTCACCACTGGTGTCTGTACCTTCAGCAGTCTGGGCCCCTAGTTCTGGAATTCCCTCCTTAAACCTCTGCACCTCTCCCCTCATCCTTGCAGAAGCTCTGGGGCAGCGCACAGGTTAGCACTGCTGCCTGACAGCGCCAGGGACCCCGGGTACCATTCCGACCTCGGGTAACTGACTGCGCGGACTTCTCCCCGTGGGTTTTCTCCGGGTGCTCCGGTTTCCTCCCACAGTCTGACGATGGGAATTGGCCATGCAAAATTACTCCTCAAGTGTTCAAAGGTTAGGTGGGGTTACAAGGCGGGGTGGGGGGGGGGGGGAAAAGAGGGCCTAGATGGGGTGCTCTTTCGGAGTGTCGGTGCGGACCCGATGGGCCGAATAGCCTCCTTCTGCACTGTAGGGATTCTATGATGATTTATTAGAAATTCAATGAGTGCTCCTTTGACCCAGCTTTTTGCCGCCTCACCCAATATCATTCTGATGCACTTTTTTAAAATAGTGGGCAGCACGGTAGCACAAGTGGTTAGCACTGTGGCTTCACAGCACCAGGGTCCCAGGTTCGATGCCCCGCTGGGTCACTGTCTGTGCGGACGTTCTCCCCATGTGTGCGTGGGTTTCCTCCGGGTGCTCTGGTTTCCCCCCACAGTCCAAAGACGTGCAGGTTAGGTGGATTGGCCATGATAAATCCCTCACACAGTTTCTCAAAGAGTGCCATGGGACACGTTGCACTCGCCAACACAAAGAAAGCGGGCAGGCGGGGCCTCAGTTTAATGCCTCTCCCGGCTGACGGTACTTCCAATAACGCAGCGCTCCCTCAGCGGTGCAGCAAGCACCCAGTGACGGACAATAAGTGCGGGTCCAGCAATAAGGGACATAATCAACGGGCCCCGCCCTTTAGATATGGAAGGGAATCATCACCCAAATATTATTGCTGCAACGGGTGTGTGGTGATGTGCATCACTGTAAATACATGTAAGCTAGCCAGACACTAGAGGGAGCACCAGAAACATCACACACACACACTCAACCAATAGATAAGTTAGATAGGAGGCGACCAATGGATATACACGATACACACAGAGGTGACACGACCACAGGGGGGCAGTACACCAACCCATATATAAAGGACACCACACACATGATCTGCCCTTTTGGCCGGTGGAGACAGTCAGTGAGGAGAGGCACAGGGCTGATTCAATATTACACCCACCACGTGGAAAACAGCAGCTGGTTGGTCAGTCTGGGTAGCTATAATAGGATTAGCAGTAGTGTTGAACTCAAGTTATAAAAGTGTACATAGCGTAAATAAATGAGTTGAAGTTATTTACACGCCTGAACCTTCCTTTGACAAATGCAACACAAGGAAGCCGCTTATGTTACTAAGGCAACATAACAAAACAGGGTGAGAAATACAATATTCACGCTTGTGTCCAATCGGAAAAATATAGAAGTCGGTCAGGACACATTTTGGTTCGAAATAAAAACGGTTTGAGAGAGAGTTTCCAAACACGTCAGCGTGTATGCTCCCATCTCCCTCAGTGCATACTTCTATTCCTCTCTCCCACACTTTTAACCAGCATCCTCTTGCATGTCTCTACACCATTCGCCTCAATCGCTCGCAGCGGGAGCGAGTTCCGCACGCTCACCGCTCCCTCAGCAAAGAGGTTCCTCCGGAATTCTCGACTGGATTGATTCACGGCGATCTCGCCCGACAGCCGACCGCTGGACGTCCGCACAGGCCTGCGAGTGGAGACGGTCCGTCTCCCTCAACGTTATCAAACCCCTCGATAATTTTGAAGGCCTCAAATCGGGGGCCTGCGGTTCCCTGGGAACGGGTACCCTCTCACACAACCAGAGGCCGGTTTAGCTCACTTGGCCGGACAGCTGGTCTGTGATGCGGAGCGGGGCCAACAGCGTGGGTTCGTTTCCTGTGCCGGCTGAGGCGATCCACGAAGGCCCCGCATTCTCAATCTTGCCCCTCGCCTGAGGTGTGGTGACCCTCGGGTTAAATCACCACCCGGCCAGCTCTCCCCCCTCAAAGGGGAAAGCGGCCTATGGTCATCTGGGATTATGGCGACTTTACCTTTAAAAAATATGGGCGTATGGTAGCAGGGTGGTTAGCACTGTTGCTTCCCAGTGCCAGGGACCCGGGTTCGATTCCCCGCTGGGTCACTATCTGTGCGAAGTCCGCACGTTCCGTGTCTGCGCGGGTTTCCTCCCGCAGTCCAAAGATATGCACTGGCCATGTTAAATTGTCCTTAGTGTCCAAAAAGGTTAGGTGGGGTGACTGAGTTACAGGGATAGGGTGGAGGTGTGGGTTTAAGTAGGGTGCTCTTTCCAGGAGCCGGTGCAGACTCGATGGGCCGAATGGCCTCCTTCTGCACTGTAAATTCCATGTAAATAGGCAGGCTTGCAACAATTGGCACAAACAAGTCAGTGAATGCGGAGTGACTGCTGGTGTGACGTACGCCACCCTCACATAACGCCCCTCCCCCCATTAGACAGCAAGGCGAACAAATCCTTTACTATTACTCTTCGTTACTAAACATCCCGAGGATGTGACGAGACGCTATATAAATGGAACCTTCTGAAAAATGGAAGCAGGCTGGATTACTCTGGGCCACGTAAACTAAACCGAGCAGAGTCAGCACTTTTACATTTTTACAGTCTTCGCACCGAAGCGTTTGTCGGGACAAGTGCTGACCTAGCCGTTTTGCACGTCCAGGATGCAGTGCACAACAAAACGTGGATTGAAATTCAGCTCACACACAGCACTCCCGTCAATGCATCGCCTGCCTGTGCAGTTGGTGCTCACTGCTTCAGACCTCCACAGAGCACAAGGTCAGGTCTCACTCGCACTGCTCCCCACCCCCCCCACCCCCTCCTCCCCTCCCCTCCCCCCCCCCTCCCCTCCCGGCGGCACGGGCGGTTAGCACTGCTGCCTCACGGCGCCGAGGATCCGGGTTCCATCCCGGCCCCGGGTCACTGTCCGTGTGGAGTTTGCACATTCTCCCCGTGTCTGCGTGGGTTTCGCCCCCACAACCCAAAGATGTGCAGGGTAGGTGGATTGGCTGCGCTAAATTGCCCCTCAATTGGAAAAAATGAATTGGGTACTCTAAATACGCACTGCTCTCCCCCTTCCCAGTTTCACAAAGAGAGCTGCATTTACATAACGCCTCACAACACCCCCAAAGCACTTTACAGCCAGTTCAAAGTGTAGTCACTGTAGCAATATAGGAAATGAAGCAGTCGGTTTGTGCACAGCAAGCTCCCACTGACAGTAGTGAGATAAATACTGGATAACTTGTTTTTAGCGATGGTGGCTGAGGGATCGATAGTGACCAGGTTGATGGTGGGGTGCGGGGGAGGAGAGAGAGAGAGAGAGAGATAGAGAGAGAGAGAGAGAGAGAGAGAGAGAGAGAGAGAGAGCGAGAGAGCGAGAGAGCGAGAGAGCGAGACAGAGAGAGAGAGAGAGAGAGAGAGAGAGACCTGCCCTGGTCTTCTCCGAAATGGTACCACAGGTTCCCTGGTGGCCACCTCAAGGTGGCAGACGGAGCCACAATTAAACGTCACCTCCGACCGACAGCACCTCTGACAGTGCGGAATTCCCCCGGTGCTTAGTGCCAGCCTGGAGTTGGTGCCCAAGGCTCCGCAGTAGGGCCTGAAGCCAGAGGAGAGCGCTGCCCATGTCCGATGCACCCTAAAAGGAGGCGACCGCAGTTGGTCCAAATAAAGTGAGACAAGCTCAGCAAGTGTGATGAACAGTTACTGTAACACTGTACCCTTGTCATCATGTAAGGTGATGTCCCCTTTAAGACCGGGCTTGGAACCCTGGGGGACTCCGTCTCCAGCTCCGCCCATCTGGGAGCTGTATACAAGGGGGCGCCTCTGTTAGCACCCGTCTCAGCACCAGGCTAGTTCTTAGCTTATTAAAGCCTTCTTTACCGTTTACATGCTAAGCGTCGTTATTGAGGGTGCCACAAACAGGAAATAAGCACCGATGATCAAAATAGCGAAACAGTACATCTGCAATCCCAGATAGTCTTGCCCTCGAATCTTAGTTCCACCGATTTGCATTGTGTGGTCAGGGGAAGGGCAGAGTGGAAGGTTCACGCTGGCAATGGTACAAAGGAGGTTTGTAACAAGATTGATGACTTGTTAGCACAAATAGAAATAAACGAGTATGATCGCCATTACAGAGACATGGGCCGGGATTCTCCGAGGCTCTGCGATCGGGCCCGGCGCAGAGGTGGAGAATGGGACCTCGGACCCGCGCAGCCGACGCGGTGCCGGTTGGGGGCCGTTGAAAGAGGCCCCCGCGGCGATTCTCCGTGGATGACCGGCCGAGTTCCCTAACGCATCGAACCATGTTTCACTCAATGAATTATTCTGGCAACATCAAATCATTATACACACAATGGGTTGTGTTATTGCTAAGGTGCAGTTGGACTTAATGGGACTGCGTTTCACAGTGCATTTCAAAGTATTTATAGCACAGAAAGAGGCATACTTCACGTATGGTTCCACCCAGCGGGAGCTCGGAGTCGCGGCTGCGGTGGAGGTCCTGGTGGGGGCAGGGGCATCCGTCGCCGGGGGCGGACTCGACGACGGCCAGGCCCGTGATCAGGAGCCACCGATCGGCGGGCGGGCGCGATCTGGGGGAGGGGGGGGCTACTTCTTCGGTGCCGGCCCACTGTGTGGGTCCGCCATGTTGCACGGGGCAGGCGCCGCAGGCGGCTACTGTGCGCATGCACAGGCCCGTGGCCTGAAGTGCAGGGCCCCGTATCGGCACAGCCGGGGCAATGCGGAAATGCTGAGGAAAGCAGTAGCACAAAGGGACTTGGGGTGCCCTTGGTCAGGATTCACTTAAGGTTAACGTGCAGGTTCAGTCGGCAGTTAGGAAGGCAAATGCAATGTTAGCATTCATGTCGAGAGGGCTAGAATACAAGACCAGGGATGTACGTCTGAGGCTGTATAAGGCTCTGATCAGACCCCATTTGGAGTATTGTGAGCAGTTTTGGGCCCCATATCTAAGGAAGGATGTGCTGGCCTTGGAAAGGGTCCAGAGGAGGTTCACAAGAATGATCCCTGGAATGAAGAGCTTGTCGTATGAGGAGCGGTTGAGGAGTCTGGGTCTGTACTCATTGGAGTTTAGAAGGATGAGAGGGCATCTTATTGAAACTTACAGGTGTAGCGCACAAAGACTCAGTGAGACGAATAGAGTGAAGTCGATGAGGCTTTATTAAGCGTGTCTGTTCCCCCGCAGCTCGATAGTAAACTGGCCTGCGGGGGAAGACTCCGACTTCTTATACTCCGCCTTCAGGGCGGAGCTTGAGGTCAACGGCCAACCAGGACCCGGGATCTGTCAGCCAATGACATTAGGGCTTCCAGTCCCACATGACCCCCAATACATACTACCACATTCACCCCTTGTCAAAAATGAACCCGGCGGGGTGATGCTTCGTATGGTGGTAAGGGTTTACAGGGCTGGTCCTGGGAGGACAAAACATTCACATGGCAATACAGTATTGGACAATTTCATCCTGTTGCAACTATATACAGAGGGTATAGGAAGAAAAGCAAAATGTTCTTGTGAACAGTCCATATTTGTTTTACATCGACGCCACGAGTCGGTCGGGCGGTCTGGTCGCCCGTGTCGATCGCCTCGGCCCCGGCGGTGGTGGTGGTGCTTGTACCATGTTGTTGCCTCCAGGAGCCATACGGTTTCAACTCGGGCTTGATTCTTGGTCGGTGCTGAGGGGAGGGGGACCGATCCGCCTGGGAAGGGGGCGGTGGCGGGGTGCGGCGGTGGTAGGAAGGGGGGGGGGGGGGTTGGGGTGATGGTGTCGGGGGGGTCTGCGTGTTGCCGGCGGGCGCCAGATCCCGTAGGGAGACCGTGTCCTGTCGGCCGTCGGGGTACTCCACGTAGGCGTACTGGGGGTTCGCGTGGAGGTGGTGAACACTTTCGACCAACGGGTCCGCCTTATGTGCCCGCACATGCTTTCGGAGCAGGATGGGTCCTGGGGCCGCCAGCCAGGTCGGCAGCGACGTTCCAGAGGAGGACCTCCTAGGGAAGACAAGGAGACGCTCATGAGGCGTTTGATTAGTGCTCGTACATAATAACGACCGGATGGAATGGAGAGCGTCCGGGAGGACCTCCTGCCACCGTGAAACTGGGAGGTCCCTGGACCGTAGGGCCAGTAGGACGGCCTTCCAGACCGTGCCGTTCTCCCTTTCTACTTGCCCGTTCCCCCGGGGGTTGTAGCTGGTCGTCCTGCTTGAGGCTATGCCCTTGCTGAGCAGGAACTGGCGCAGCTCGTCACTCATGAAAGAGGACCCCCTGTCGCTGTGGACGTATGCGGGGTAACCGAACAGTGTGAAGATGCTGTTCAGGGCTTTAATGACTGTGGCCGCGGTCATGTCAGAACAGGGAATGGCAAAAGGGAAGCGGGAGTATTCGTCCACTACATTAAGGAAATATGCGTTGCGGTCGGTGGAGGGGAGGGGCCCTTTGAAATCGAGACTGAGGCGTTCAAAGGGGCGGGAAGCCTTAATCAGGTGCGCTCCATCTTGCCTGAAAAAATGCGGCTTGCATTCCGCGCAGATGTGGCAGTCCCTTGCGATGTACGGACCTCCTCTAAAGAGTATGGGAGATTGCGGGACTTGATGAAGTGGTAAAACCGAGTGACCCCCGGGTGGCAGAGGTCCTCGTGGAGGGTTTGGAGGCGGTTAATTTGTGCGTTGGCACATGTGCCGCGGGATAGGGCATCGGACGGCTCGTTCAGCTTTCCGGGACGATACAAGATCTCATAGTTGAAGGTGGAGAGCTCGATCCTCCACCGTAAGATTTTGTCGTTTTTTATTATGCCCCGCTGTGCACTATCGAACATGAAGGCTACCGACCGTTGGTCAGTGAGGAGAGTGAATCTCCTGCCGGCCAGGTAATGCCTCCAATGTTGCACAGCTTCCACTATGGCTTGGGCTTCCTTTTCTACTGAAGAGTGGCGGATTTCTGAGGCGTGGAGGGTCCGGGAGAAAAAGGCCACGGGTCTGCCCGCTTGGTTGAGGGTGGCCGCTAGAGCTACGTCGGAGGCGTCGCTCTCGACCTGGAAGGGGAGGGACTCGTCGATGGCGCGCATCGTGGCCTTTGCGATATCCGCTTTGATGCGGCTGAAGGCCTGGCAAGCCTCTGTCGACAGAGGGAAGGTCGTGGTCTGTATTAGGGGGCGGGCCTTGTCTGCGTACTGGGGTCCCACTGGGCGTAGTACGAAAAGAAGCCCAAGCAGCGTTTCAGGGCTTTTGGGCAGTGCGGGAGGGGAAATTCCATGAGTGCGCGCATACGTGGGGGTCGGGGCCTATTATCCCATTGCGCACTACGTAGCCCAGAATGGCTAGCCGGTCGGTGCTAAAAACGCACTTGTCCTAGTTGTACGTGAGGTTCAAGGCTTTGGCGGTCTGGAGGAATTTCTGGAGGTTGGCGTCGTGGTCCTGCTGATCGTGGCCGCAGATGGTTACATTGTCGAGATACGGGAACGTGGCCCGCAACCCATGTTGGTCAACCATTCGGTCCATCTCCCGTTGGAAGACCGAGACCCCGTTTGTGACGCCAAAAGGGACCCGTAGGAAATGGTATAATCGCCCGTCTGCCTCGAAGGCTGTGTACTTGCGGTCACTTGGGCGGATGGGGAGCTGATGGTAGGCGGACTTGAGGTCCACGGTGGAGAAGACTTTATATTGGGCAATCCGATTGACCATGTCGGATATTCGGGGGAGAGGGTACGCGTCTAGTTGTGTGTACCTGTTGATGGTCTGGCTATAGTCAATGACCATCCTTTGTTTCTCCCCTGTCTTCACTGCTACCACCTGCGCTCTCCAGGGACTATTGCTGGCCTGGATTATGCCCTCCTTTAGTAGCCGCTGGACTTCGGACCGAATGAAGGTCCGGTCCTGGGCGCTGTACCGTCTGCTCCTAGTGGCGACGGGTTTGCAATCCAGGGTGAGGTTCGCAAACAAGGACGGGGGTTGCACCTTGAGGGTAGCGAGGCCGCAGATAGTGAGTGGGGGTATGGGGCTGCCGAATTTGAACGTAAGGCTCTGTAGATTGCATTGGAAATCTAATCCCAGCAAGGTGGGGGCACAGAGTCGGGGAAGGACGTTTAGTTTGTAGTTTTTGAACTCCCTCCCCTGCACCGTTAGGGTAACTATGCAGAATCCCTGGATCTGTACGGAGTGGGATCCTGCAGCTAGGCAAATCTTTTGTGCGCTGGGATAGGTGGTTAAGGAACAGCGTCTTACCGTGTCGGGGTGTATAAAGCTTTCCGTGCTCCCGGAGTCGACTAGGCATGGCGTCTCGTGGCCGTTTATTAGTACCGTTGTCGTCGTCGTCTGGAGTGTCCGGGGCCGAGCTTGATCGAGCGTAATCGAAGCGAGCCGTGGTTGTAGTAGTGGAGTGGGGTCCGTTGTTGCCGTCCAAGATGGCGTCGGGGATGAACAAAATGGCCGCCCCCATACATCACACATGGCTGGGGGGTCACAAGATGGCGGCGGGGGTGGACAAAATGGCCGTCCCCACGCGTCGTACAGGTCTGGGGCGGTCCAAGATGGCGGCGCCCCTCCTCCCCTCGTGGTGGCCGGGACCCAAAATGGCGGCGTCTGCGGGTCGCACATGGTGTGCTGGGGGGGGCTGGGAGCGCTAGGGCCGCGATCGCTAGGACCGCGCGGAGCTCCCTCACCGGGGACAGCGGTGGTCGGGGCCCAAGTCGGCGGCGCCGGCGGGTCAGGCGTGGGGCCGCGAGCGCTGGGACCGCGCGGAGCTCCCTCACCGGGGACAGCGGTGGTCGGGGCCCAAGTAGGTGGCGCCGGCGGGTCAGGCGTGGGGCGCGCGGTGGGGGTTAGGGTGGCATTAGGGACGCGGAAAACTCCCTCCTCTCCGTGGAGAGTGTTGGCCGGGACCCAAAGCGGTGGCGCCGGCGGCGGGTCATACATGGGCTGCGGGGAGGGGGGTTGGGGGGCGTAGGCGGCGTGCAGGGCTCCCAGTTCTCCCGGGACCGCGGTGGTCGGGACCCAGAGCGGCTGCGCCTGCGGGTCGCACATGGCGTGCTGGGCAGGTTGGGGCGCGTAGACTGCTTGCAGGGCTCCCTGTTCTCCCGGGACAGCGGCGACCTCGCGGGACCGGCACACAACCGCATAATGGCCCTTTTTCCCGCAGCTTTTGCAGATTGCTGCGCGGGCCGGGCAGCGCTGCCGGGGGTGTTTCGCCTGGCCGCAGAAATAACAGCGGGCGCCCCCGGTGCGACTCGGCGTTTGGACCGCGCAAGCCTGTGGGGGGGTAGGGGGTTTGCCGCGATGGCTACGTACGGGGCCCAATGGGTTGCCGCACGGTCGGGGCGGTAGGCGCGGGTATTACGCGCGGCCACATCTAGGGAGGCTGCTAGGGCCCGTGCCTCTGAGAGTCCTAGCGACTCTTTTTCTAGAAGTCTTTGGCGGATTTGGGAGGATTGCATACCTGCCACAAAAGCGTCGCGCATTAACATGTCCGTGTGTTCGTTTGCGTTTACCGACGGGCAGCTGCAGGCTCGTCCCAAAATCAGCAGCGCGGCGTAGAACTCGTCCATCGATTCTCCGGGAGCTTGCCGTCTCGTCGCGAGCTGGTAGCGAGCGTAGATTTGGTTAACTGGGCGAACGTAGAGACTTTTCAGTGATGCGAAGGCCGTCTGGAAATCGTCCGAGTCTTCGATGAGGGAGAAAATCTCCGTGCTCACCCTCGAGTGCAGGACCTGCAGTTTTTGTTCATCTGAGACTCGGCCTGTGGTCGTTCTGAGGTAGGCCTCGAAGCAAGTCTGCCAGTGCTTGTAGGCTGCTGCCGCGTTCACTGCGTGGGGGCTGATCCTCAGGCATTCCGGAATGATCCTGAGCTCCATAGTCCTTTTTAGGCACGCTTAATAAATTGTAGCGCACAAAGACTCCGTGAGACGAATAGAGTGAAGTCGATGAGGCTTTATTAAGCGTGTCTGTTCCCCCGCAGCTCGATAGTAAACTGGCCTGCGGGGGAAGACTCCGGCTTCTTATACTCCGCCTTCAGGGCGGAGCTTGAGGTCAACGGCCAACCAGGACCCGGGATCTGTCAGCCAATGACATTAGGGCTTCCAGTCCCACATGACCCCCAATACATACTACCACAACAGGATACTGCGAGGCCTGGATAGAGTGGAAGTGGAGAGGATGTTTCCACTTGGAGGAAAAACTAGAAGCAGAGGGCACAGCCTCTGACTGAAGGGACGATCCTTTAAAACAGAGATGAGGAGGAATTTCTTCAGCCAGAGGGTGGTGAATCTGTGGAACTCTTTGCCGCAGAAGGCTGTGGAGGCCAAATCACTTAGTGGCTTTGAGACAGAGATAGATAGGTTCTTGATTAATAAGGGGGTTAGGGGGAGAAGACAGGAGAATGGGGATGAGAAAATATCAGCCATGATTGAATGGCGGAGCAGACTCGATGGGCCAAGTGGCCTAATTCTGCTCCTATGTCTTATGGTCTATTCATGTCTGTTTGGTTGGGGACGGGGGATAGTTGATGTTTGGGGGGGGGGGGGGGGGTTTAGTGCGAGTCTAATTCTCTGCACTGGAACCACGTCTGCCGAGACGTAGCAGTGAAAAATGAACCGATGGTTAAAGGCTGAAAGTGTAAAGGCGAACACAACAAAGTGTCAGCGATGAACAAACAAATTGCTGAAATCACTGCTGGGGGAACAAATCCTGACTCAGCAAGTGAATTTCAGACTGTGAAGCAAAACCTTCACACCATACAATAACAAAAGGCTCTATATCATACGGACGCAAACATGACAAAAAACTACACAGCAGTGGGATTTACTTGGACTGGAGCCACTGTATGTACGTGGCGCAGTCCTGTTGAACAACAGTCTGGAACCATATCTTCTCTGCTCGAGAGTAAAGCATTGTAAAGACTCCATTAGCAAACCCTCAAAGGATTTATTAATAAGAATCGTGCAGCAGCCACATGGCTACAGCCAGCTCCCTTCAAGTCCTCTTGCCGAAGAGAGCTCCACCCCCTGGGGTGATTCCCTACTCGAGTCCCCATTGGTCCCCCCAGGCCAGGTGACCCTTATTCTGCTGTGTTGCCCTTAAAAGGGATAATCGCCACGTTTTCTCCCTTTTAACTCCTTCATACACTCTTCAATAACTAAGTTACTCAGACTTAAATTCTAACCAAACATTACACACTCACACACCACACACGTTAGCCATTTATCGTTCGAGTCTTTGGGGTTTTCCTGTTCCGTGTTGAGCGGCGTAATTCTGTTTTCCGAGTTGCTTCCACAGGATTGAGGTTAATTTGATCTGCAATCTCGGGCTTTTCTGACACAGGCAAATCATCGCTATTTGCTTCCACTGAGACACCAGTTACGTCGATGACAGGTCGATCAGGTGCTTACGGGTTCGGAAACATTTGACGATGGAAACACCGACGGCTGGAGCGTCTCTCTGCTCCTCAAGTTCTCCGCGTGTTTTTGAACGATCCATCCCTCCATGTGTACTTGATACGACAGGGGTCTGGTCTAAGTGACAATAATTCCGGTATCCAACTTGATCCTCTGCCGAAATTTCATTTTTATGATGCCGTGTCATATTATGTACTTATTATGGTTTTTTTGAAGCCGCGGTGGTGATGGTTCATTGATAAGATCTTGAGGCGTGTATGTTTAAACATAAACACTTTTACTTGTAGGCCTTAACTGTGAACAGTTCCAAATACGATCTTTCATGAAGAGGTTCCATGCGAACTTGCTGCTTACCGAGTTCTGTCCTAGGCTGTTCTCTGACCATGTAACTACATACTTCACGCTATTGGCGGTACCATTCTCCAATCTCACCTTGACCCTTGCTCGGTCAAGCACCGCACACGCATGCAGGCACAATACGACAAAGTCTTGCGTCTTGACAGATCTTTCACAATCTTGGTCGGTCACCTGCGAAGGAATAGGCGTGGTCTGTTTCTGGTACTCGGGTCGTGTTGTGGCCATCTAAAATGGCTGCCCGCAAAGGATAATGGGAATTATGGTCAAGTTGGGACACAGGCAGTACACAGCCCCTGTGTATTGTGCAAAGGAAAACCAGACCGGACTGAAACTTGCCCCTGTTAAAGGTCAATTACCAATTTCTCCAGGACAATAGACTCAAATCAAGGAATAGCAACAGTAGCAGACTCCCCGGCGCCGCTCCCCCTTATTTGGAAAGGCATACACACTTGGAACAATGATGACGAGGACCCGCCCAGCCATCAAGGTACCCGCCCCTAATTGGCCAGAATCGATTAGGGTGATCGAAACCCTATCGATCGATTGGATCCTGAGTTAACCCCACCCAAAAGGGCTCGAAAAAGGATAAGGATAAGAGGCACTGCGCCATTAGGGATCGTTCTCTTTTGGGATCGGCCTGTGCCCACACAAATCGCAGTATAACGACCAGCCAAGTTCAAGACCCGCGATCGCTACCTGAGAGAGACGAGCCGCAGCCGAGATGAACCTGACGATTTCCAGCCGACACACGTGGGGACTCAGATAAAGGCCTTATCTCCCGCACAGAGCCGGTCACCCAGAAGTTAAGTAAAGGTCATCTTAGTTTATTAGGTGTAGTTTAATACGTAGCCGTGTGTATCGTTGCACAGAGAGATAAGTCTTGTGTTTAATAATAAACTGTCTTTTGAACTAACATACTGGTTGTGTGGTCATTTGGTCAATGCAAGAACCATACCCGCTGCTTGTGGTTTGTTAATAAAGATAGCAACAGTGTGATAGACTTTCTTCTCTTTCCAGCATTTCAATTCAGCATATTTTTCATCGACCACTTGATCATCTTGGTTCTTGTGCTTTTCTATTTGTGCGACCATCTCAGCAGTTTTGTTCTGGCTCGTGATCTCAGCTTCTTTCTCTGTCTGAATTACTGATTCACGCTGTCAATTTCAATGCTTTTACCTCCTCTACTTGCCTTAACCTCAGCCAAATCCTTTTTGGCTTCACTGTTTGTCATGTCTGTTTCCGACAAAGCGTTGACTTATTCTGTGCAATTATCTTGTTGCCTGCTCCTTAAAGCCGTCCCTTGACTCTTCCTGGAGGCCTTCTCTTGACTCCTCTTTGAGGTCCTCTGTGCCTCCTCGTTGAGGTCTCCATTGCCTTATTTTTTGACAGTTGCCCTCTCTCTGGGGTCTTCACTCATTTTCCTGTCCATAATCGCTTGTTCCCACTTGTGGTTGCTGCTTTAAGTGCATTGCCACTTTAAATGGATTACCTCTTTAAGACTGTGTAGTAATACTTTTCCCCCCACACAGACTGTAGTTGCTTGAATACAGTTCGCTTCCCTTTGCAGATGTATTCTATCAGTCAGGTACAGAGAGTGTTCTGAGCTGTTTCTTTCTTTTTGAACTGCAGCAATTCTTTGCCTTTGATCCAAATTCCTTCAGCACGATAGCACAGTGGTTAGCACTGTGGCTTCACAGCGCCAGGGTCCCAGGTTCGATTCCCCGCTGGGTCACTGTCTGTGCGGAGTCTGCACGTTCTCCCCGTGTGTGCGTGGGTTTCCTCCGGGTGCTCCAGTTTCCTCCCACAGTCCAAAGACGTGCAGGTTAGATGGACTGGCCATGATAAATTGCCCTTAGTGACCAAAAAAGGGTTAGGAAGGGTTATTGGGTTGCGGGGATAGGGTGGAAGTGAGGGCTTAAGTGGGTCGGTGCAGACTCGATGGGCCCAATGGCCTCCTTCTGCATTGTATGTTCTATGTTCTATTAAAATTTGCAGCTGCAGCTCTTCCAGCTTTCAGCTCCGCATGGCCAATCTTACAGGATTGTTTTTCTATGTTTCTTTCAGAATCCACAAAAGTTTAGCCCTAGGGATCATGCCGTGTTCTCTCCATTGCTCACCCATTTTATAACTATCCATCTTTTCTGACTCTACATTACCTACTTCAAACGGGTCTATCCGCCCAAAGAGGAGGCATTCTGGTGAATATTTCTTTTTTCAGACGTCCATTAAAGTAGGATACTCCGAGTCGTTGGGCCAGAGGCAGTATCATGATAATATATCCTCGTCAACAGATACAAAGACGCATTTTCACAGACTTCACCAATAAGAATTGTACAGCAAGGATATATATATACATACAGCAGCCTCGTGGCTGTAGCTAGCTCCCAAAATGTCTCCTACCTAAGAGGGCTCCACCCCCTGGGGTGATTTGCTACTCCGAGTCCCCTCTTGGTCCCCCAGATCAGGTGACCCTTACTCTGCTGTGTTGCCCTTAAAGCAACAACCAGCACAAACATGAACATAGAATATACGGGCCATTCGGCCCAACCCATCCAAGCTGGTGGTTATGTTCCACAGAGAAGGCCTCCTCACATCTTTCCTCATCGAAATGTACCGTCGCAACCGTCTATTCCCTTATCCCCCCCCTCCCCCCAATCTGTTTATCGAGCTTCCTCTCAAATGCGTCTGCACTTATTCACCTCAAGGACTCCCGTGATAGTGAGTTCCACATTCCACACAAGGACAGACCGCCAGACGGGGACGAGGTTGGAGTTAGTGATGAGCGAGACAGGTTTGTGCTCATCTGCTCCTGACGACCGCTAGGGCCCCTGACGTCTCGTACTTAGTGGGGTACAGAGCTGTGAAATCCACACGCCGTACACAGCAGGAACTAATACTACCCGAGGCTGCAGACACTGTGCTAGGAGAGAGAGAGACCAAAGATTAAATCAGTTAATGCACTAACAAAATAGCAGAGTGTCCCATTGAATTAGCAACATGGGCAACCAAGTCAGAACTCAATTAGCGAAGTGTCATTGGCAGTCAGTACTTCACTCTGCAGCTGACTGTAAAGACAGACAGGGCAGGAAGTGGCACATACTTTGTGCAGCTGAGATACATTTACGGAGGTACAGTACACATTTTGTTTTGCCAGATGCCCTCTACCAGATCACCAACTGAAGAGATTTCCCAGTTGTCGGATAGCTTCATAAATCAACACAATATTGTTCGGTCACAAGGCGTTGGCCTTTGCATCATTGGACCCACTCCCTCCACCACCGACGCACAGTGGCAGCCGTGTGCACCATCTACAAGATGCTCTGCAGAAACTCACCAAGATTCCTTCAACAACACCTTCCAAAGCCACAACCTCTACCACTTAGGTACATCACAAGGTACAGCAGACAGCTGAGAATCCCACCACCTGGAAGTCCCCCCCGTCCCCCGTCCCCGTCCCCCCAAACCACTCGCCACCCAGACTTGAAAATATACCGGCCGTTCCGTCACAGTCGCTGGGTCAAAACCCTGGAACTCCCTCCCTAACAGCACAGTGGGTGTACCTACACCTCAAGGACTCCAGCAGTTCAAGAGGGCAGCTCACCCACCACCTTCTCTAGAATGGGCAATGAATCCCTTGAATGAAGAGAATAAAAATGAGGAAAGTGAACGATTGGTAGAAACGGTGGAAGAGAGACACGTCAGAGTATTTGCTCCAAATGCGCGAAGCACTCGCGGCCAAAGAATGTCCGTCAGCTGTGAGGAGGTCCTGGACAATACTGTGAAAATAGAGAGCTTTATAAAAGCTCGACCTTTGAATTCCAGAATATTTTTCATCTACTTACTGAGATGGGAAGCAAGGTCAAAGGCTGTTACATGGCAAGATCCCGGCACGTTTCTTTACACTTCACTCCTACTTTAACTTATTCTTCACGGACCAAGCCTTTCCCACTCTCTCACTCTCCACAGGACACAGCCTCGCTCTCCTGGCCCCTGGTCAGGTAAACTCTCTCTCTCTCTCTCTCTCCAGAGTGAGCTACATCTCGCCAAGACTTCAACGGCTGGGTGCAAACATCTTCAATGTTCAGGACAAAACGGAGGTAAAAGATGAAACAGGTGAAAAATTCTGGGCTGGCTTTTTCTCCCTCAAAAAAAAACGACGCTGAAATCTTCTTAAAAACATTCACAAAATCATGGCAGGATGGCGTTCAAGGTGATATCGTGCAACCTCGCACACTGCATTGCCACGGCAACGGTGTGACTACCCTCCGTCAACGGGAAACCCAAAAAAGGTAGGCCCGCTCCCCTTTCACAAATAGTTCGGTGAGACTAATTCTGTGAGACTCGCCAATAAGCGGGCAGGAAACCCTGCTGGGCATTCAAAGATGGACTCCAACTAAGTTGTTGGCTAAAGCTTGGGTCCAAAAATGGACAGAGATTTTCTCCACGCTGTCAAGGTTTTATCACCAGTTACCCATGCAAAAGTGGATTCTTACCACACCCTGGAATTAGACCATCGTCAACCCCCAATGTAGAAAACAACTTACGACTCAAACTACCTGTGATGATATGTGAACTATCATCTGTGTATATAACATAATAACCAAACTGTGTATAGTGCCTGTATGTTTGGATTACAATTCTAGCCTCCGACCACAGGTGGCGTGGCGACAGGAGAACGTTACAGGAACACAGACACGTGCGAGGCAGAACGTGGATAGCAGGCGTAGAGTCCAGTCACATATCAAGAAGCTCCTTAGTCAACAGTAATTAATACTAGTTAATCATAGTTATTTGTATTTTGCCATTGTATCCAACTGTAATCATGGTAGACATCATGGAAACCCTTTAGTGTTTTAACTAGTTGATAAACAGTTTTGTTCATTTACAGAGTCGTATGTTCTCTGATCAAGTCAACTACAAAGACATCGCCCTCCATGCACACAGAGAACATTACACTACCCTCCCAAAATTTAGACGCCCATGCTCAAACGAACAAGCACACCCATCACATTAATGGCAAGTATTACTCTTATAACATTAAGATGTGCACACGTGTATCACAATCAGTGTTTACATTTTGTACGGGCATTTAAGGGGTTAAACTATTAGAGTACCCAATTCTGTTTCTTTTCCCCCAATTAAGGGGCAATTTAGCGCGGCCAATCCGCCTACCTCTGCACATCTTTGGGTGGTGGGGGCGAAATCCACGCAGACAGGGGGGAGAACGTGCAAACTCCACACGGGCAGTGACCCGGGGCCGGGATCGAACCTGGGGCCTCAGCGACGTGAGGCAACAGTGCTAACCACTGTGCCGTGTTGCCCTGGGGTTAAACTATTAAGTCAGAATATTGGTAGGAGTAGGTGGGCAGCTGGTAGATCTGGAAACGGCTTTGCAATGAGTACCATTGATCTATCCAATCGTCTCTTCAAAAATCCATAGCACAGGCCTCACTTCGCCTCCAAAAGACTAAGAATTTCACTTGCCATTAATGTGATGGATGTGTTTGTTCGTTCGAGCATGGGCGTCTAAATTTTGGGAGGGTAGCGCAATGTTCTTTGTGTGACAGTCATCGCGCTCATTTTTCATTCCGCAGCTTACCTTTCTTTCCCATCTTGGGCAGAACTGTGAGAGTGACCACCATCTTGTTCCCTGGGTCAGTTTGCATATTCAAGGAGGGCTGGGGAGAATACGATTGAAGTCTCCTGTATCTCCACTCCGAGGGTCGCCGAGGCCCAGTGAATGATCCGTCGGAAATTCTGCTTATTCTTTCCAAAAATTCCCAAAGCACTCGTTCCTCCGCTAGAGCTGCCAACACTTCACCTCCACCATCACTCTGTCAGTCAAACCCCATCGCACGTTGGCGAACACATCCGCCACACAGTCATGCTTGTTATGCTTCTGTCATGAGAATGTCGCTTGGAGAAACGGTTAGCTGCTCATGTTACTGCAGTGATGTCAGAGTGTGGGCGGAGCGGAGCTCTGGTTCCGCTTTTTAGTTTCACTTTGAGAAAAAGCTTGGGTGTGTCTGGGTTTCCCAGTGAGCTGTAGCTGAAGTTAAACAAAGAGCTGTCCTGTTGATCTCTGCCATCCAAAGACTATCTCTGGATCATTTGGTGAATTCAGAATTATAAAAGTTCTCAATAGTGAATGTGAACCTAATGTGCACCTGTTTAAAGGTGTGTTAAGTCTTTTGGATGTTAAAAGGACAGCTCAAAGGATTACTTAGCGTTGTATTCTTTGGGGGGTGTATTTGAATGAATGGTTGCTAAGATGTTCACTATGTTTCAAAAAGGTTAACTTGAGTTCATAGAATAAACATTGTTTTGTTTGAAAAAATACTTGTCCATTTCTGCTGTACCACACCTGTAGAGTGGGCCGTGTGCTCCCCATACCATAATCTATTAAAAGTTGTGGGTCAGGTGAACTCCATGATACACTTAAGGGTTCTCTAAACCCTGGGCCATAACACTTCCAAAAGCTCTAATGTTGTCCTTTCATATTATAACACAACAAATAGGTGCGGACGGCCATTCAGCCCATCAAGCCTGCTTCAATTAAGACCATGGCTGATCTTTTCACTCAGTTTAATTTTACTGCCCTATCCCCATAGCTCTTGATTCACTTAAGTGTCCCAAAATCTCTTGATCACTGTCCTGGGAATATCCTCACCTCCTGGGCATGCAAAACCCCTCTGAGGGAGAGAATTCCAAATGTTCAAAGCCCTTTGAGGTGATCAGCTCACATCACAAACCTCTAAACTCTCGAGAACGGCGGTATTTCTGTACGACGTACTTTGGGCTGGATTTTTACAGGGTGGGGTTTATTACTCGACCTCCCTGGATGGATTGCCTGGGCTGCTCCAACCGATCCTCAACCAGGCTGCCCCACAGCAATAAAACGTTTACCGGTGGCATGAGCGAGGCGTGACCCTTCTACCCCGATTGGGAGGGAGTCCCACTCTTGAGAGCTGCGACCAATCTGGTTGATCAGCAGTTCTAGCAGTCCCAAGACTCAGTAGTGGCCACTGCCGGGACTGCACGCAGGCTCCAGGATTAAGAGGCCATGGATGCCAGAGTGAGGACGGTCGAAGGGTAATGGACGGGAATGATCAGGGGGCCGGGGGGTGGGGGTTTGGATGCCTGGGGGAAGGACCATGGGGCAGGGGTGGTAACATCTTTAGGGAGGCGTTGGGGAGTGCCTCTGAAGCACACAGGTCATCTCTCAAAGGACCTACTGTTAGCACTGTTGCTTCACAGCGCCAGGGCCCCAGGTTTGATTCCTTGGGTCACTGTCTGTGCGGAGTCTGCACGTTCTCCCCGTGTCTGCGCGGGTTTCCTCCGGCTGCTCCGGTTTCCTCCCACAGTCCCGAAAGACGTGCTGTTAGGTACATTGGACATTCGGAATTCTCCCTCTGTGTACCCGAACAGGGGCCGGAGTGTGGCGACTCGGGGATTTTCACAGTAACTTCATTGCAGTGTTAATGGAAGCCTACTTATGAAAATAAGGATTATTATACTTCCTGCCTTTTAAACAGTTTGCTTTATAAAAAAAAAATGGCTTGCCCACTCCTGGTCACGCCCCCACACCAACCATTTTATTGTGTGGGACATGCAATATTTGGGTCAATTGGCTTGGCAACACGGGAGGTTCGCCTGCCTGTATTATGGGGACTGGGTAGGTGGGAATGTGATGGGCTAGCTAACGATCATATTTTATGTGCCCTCACACCAAAAACGTGCCGCATGGGACCGTTTTTAAAACCCAACGCCTGGTCTTTCATAATTCAGACTGAGCTCCCAGTGCAGTACTGAGGGAGTGCTGCACTGTCACGGGGTCAGTACTGAGGGAGTGCTGCACTGTCAGAGGGTCAGTACTGAGGGTGTGCTGCCCTGTCAGAGGGTCAGTACTGAGGGAGTGCTGCACTGTCACGGGGTCAGTACTGAGGGAGTGCTGCACTGTCAGAGGGTCAGTACTGAGGGAGTGCTGCACTGTCACAGGGTCAGTACTGAGGGAGTGCTGCACTGTCACAGGGTCAGTACTGAGGGAGTGCTGCACTGTCACAGGGTCAGTACTGAGGGAGCGCTGCACTGTCAGAGGATCAGTACTGAGGGAGTGCTGCACTGTCAGTGGGTCAGTACTGAGGGAGTGCTGCACTGTCACAGGGTCAGTACTGAGGGAGCGCTGCACTGTCAGAGGATCAGTACTGAGGGAGTGCTGCACTGTCAGAGGGTCAGTACTGAGGGAGCGCTGCACTGTCAGAGGGGCAGTACTGAGGGAGTGCTGCACTGTCAGAGGGTCAGTACTGAGGGAGTGCTGCACTGTCACAGGGTCAGTACTGAGGGAGTGCTGCACTGTCACAGGGTCAGTACTGAGGGAGTGCTGCACTGTCACAGGGTCAGTACTGAGGGAGCGCTGCACTGTCAGAGGATCAGTACTGAGGGAGTGCTGCACTGTCAGAGGGTCAGTACTGAGGGAGCGCTGCACTGTCAGAGGGGCAGTACTGAGGGAGTGCCGCACTGTCACAGGGTCAGTACTGAGGGAATGCTGCACTGTCACAGGGTCAGTACTGAGGGAGCGCTGCACTGTCAGAGGATCAGTACTGAGGGAGTGCTGCACTGTCAGAGGGTCAGTACTGAGGGAGCGCTGCACTGTCAGAGGGGCAGTACTGAGGGAGTGCCGCACTGTCAGAGGGTCAGTACTGAGGGAGTGCCGCACTGTCATAGGGTCAGTACTGAGGGAGTGCCGCACTGTCAGAGGGTCAGTACTGAGGGAGCGCTGCACTGTCAGAGGGTCAGTACTGAGGGAGCGCTGCCCTGTCAGAGGGTCAGTACTGAGGGAGCGCTGCACTGTCAGACGGTCAGTACTGAGGGAGTGCAGCACTGTCAGAGGATCAGTACTGAGGGAGTGCCGCACTGTCAGAGGGTCAGTACTGAGGGAGCGCTGCACTGTCAGAGGATCAGTACTGAGGGAGTGCTGCACTGTCAGAGGGTCAGTACTGAGGGAGCGCTGCACTGTCAGAGGGGCAGTACTGAGGGAGTGCCGCACTGTCAGAGGGTCAGTACTGAGGGAGCGCTGCACTGTCAGAGGATCAGTACTGAGGGAGTGCTGCACTGTCAGAGGGTCAGTACTGAGGGAGTGCTGCACTGTCAGAGGGTCAGTACTGAGGGAGCGCTGCACTGTCAGAGGATCAGTACTGAGGGAGTGCTGCACTGTCAGAGGGTCAGTACTGAGGGAGCGCTGCACTGTCAGAGGATCAGTACTGAGGGAGTGCTGCACTGTCAGAGGGTCAGTACTGAGGGAGCGCTGCACTGTCAGAGGGGCAGTACTGAGGGAGTGCCGCACTGTCAGAGGATCAGTACTGAGGGAGTGCTGCACTGTCAGAGGGTCAGTACTGAGGGAGTGCTGCACTGTCAGAGGGTCAGTACTGAGGGAGCGCTGCACTGTCAGAGGATCAGTACTGAGGGAGTGCTGCACTGTCAGAGGGTCAGTACTGAGGGAGCGCTGCACTGTCAGAGGGGCAGTACTGAGGGAGTGCCGCACTGTCAGAGGGTCAGTACTGAGGGAGTGCTGCCCTGTCAGAGGGTCAGTACTGAGGGAGCGCTGCACTGTCAGACGGTCAGTACTGAGGGAGTGCAGCACTGTCAGAGGATCAGTACTGAGGGAGTGCCGCACTGTCAGAGGGTCAGTACTGAGGGAGCGCTGCACTGTCAGAGGATCAGTACTGAGGGAGTGCTGCACTGTCAGAGGGTCAGTACTGAGGGAGCGCTGCACTGTCAGAGGGGCAGTACTGAGGGAGTGCCGCACTGTCAGAGGGTCAGTACTGAGGGAGCGCTGCACTGTCAGAGGATCAGTACTGAGGGAGTGCTGCACTGTCAGAGGGTCAGTACTGAGGGAGTGCTGCACTGTCAGAGGGTCAGTACTGAGGGAGCGCTGCACTGTCAGAGGATCAGTACTGAGGGAGTGCTGCACTGTCAGAGGGTCAGTACTGAGGGAGCGCTGCACTGTCAGAGGATCAGTACTGAGGGAGTGCTGCACTGTCAGAGGGTCAGTACTGAGGGAGCGCTGCACTGTCAGAGGGGCAGTACTGAGGGAGTGCCGCACTGTCAGAGGATCAGTACTGAGGGAGTGCTGCACTGTCAGAGGGTCAGTACTGAGGGAGTGCTGCACTGTCAGAGGGTCAGTACTGAGGGAGCGCTGCACTGTCAGAGGATCAGTACTGAGGGAGTGCTGCACTGTCAGAGGGTCAGTACTGAGGGAGCGCTGCACTGTCAGAGGGGCAGTACTGAGGGAGTGCCGCACTGTCAGAGGGTCAGTACTGAGGGAGTGCCGCACTGTCAGAGGGTCAGTACTGAGGGAGTGCAGCACTGTCAGAGGATCAGTACTGAGGGAGTGCTGCACTGTCAGAGGGTCAGTACTGAGGGAGCGCTGCACTGTCAGAGGGGCAGTACTGAGGGAGTGCTGCCCTGTCACAGGGTCAGTACTGAGGGAGCGCTGCTCTGTCACAGGGTCAGTACTGAGGGAGTGCTGCCCTGTCAGAGGGTCAGTACTGAGGGAGCGCTGCTCTGTCACAGGGTCAGTACTGAGGGAGTGCTGCACTGTCAGAGGGTCAGTACTGAGGGAGTGCTGCTCTGTCACAGGGTCAGTACTGAGGGAGTGCTGCCCTGTCAGAGGGTCAGTACTGAGGGAGTGCTGCTCTGTCACAGGGTCAGTACTGAGGGAGTGCTGCCCTGTCAGAGGGTCAGTACTGAGGGAGTGCTGCTCTGTCACAGGGTCAGTACTGAGGGAGTGCTGCACTGTCAGAGGGTCAGTACTGAGTGAGTGCCGCACTGTCAGAGGGTCAGTACTGAGGGAGTGCTGCACTGTCAGAGGGGCAGTACTGAGGGAGTGCTGCACTGTCAGAGGGGCAGTACTGAGGGAGTGCTGCACTGTCAGAGGGTCAGAGCTGAGGGAGTGCTGCACTGTCAGAGGGGCAGTACTGAGGGAGTGCTGCACTGTCAGAGGGGCAGTACTGAGGGAGTGCTGCACTGTCAGAGGCTCAGTACTGAGGGAGCGCTGCACTCTCAGAGGGTCAGAACTGAGGGAGTGCTACACTGTCAGAGGGTCAGTACTGAGGGAGTGCTGCACTGTCAGAGGGTCAGTACTGAGGGAGTGCTGCACTGTCAGAGGGTCAGTACTGAGGGAGTGCTGCACTGTCAGAGGGTCAGTACTGAGTGAGTGCCGCACTGTCAGAGGGTCAGTACTGAGGGAGTGCCGCACTGTCAGAGGGTCAGTACTGAGGGAGTGCCGCACTGTCAGAGGGTCAGTACTGAGGGAGTGCCGCACTGTCAGAGGGTCAGTACTGAAGGAGTGCTGCACTGTCAGAGGGTCAGTACTGAGTGAGTGCCGCACTTTCAGAGGGTCAGTACTGAGGGAGTGCTACACTGTCAGAGGGTCAGAACTGAGGGAGTGCTACACTGTCAGAGGGTCAGTACTGAGTGAGTGCCGCACTGTCAGAGGGTCAGTACTGAGGGAGTGCTGCACTGTCAGAGGGTCAGTACTGAGGGAGTGCTGCACTGTCACAGGGTACTGAGGGAGTGCCGCACTGTCAGAGGGTCAGTACTGAGGGAGTGCTGCACTGTCAGAGGGTCAGTACTGAGGGAGTGCCGCACTGTCAGAGGGTCAGTACTGAGGGATGCCGCACTGTCAGAGGGTCAGTACTGAGGGAGTGCTGCACTGTCAGAGGGTCAGTACTGAGGGAGTGCTACATTGTCAGTGGGTCAGTACTGAGGGAGCGCTGCACTGTCAGAGAGTCAGTACTGAGGGAGTGCCGCACTGTCAGAGGGTCAGTACTGAGGGAGTGCTGCACTGTCAGAGGGTTAGTACTGAGGGAGTGCCGCACTGTCAGAGGATCAGTACTGAGGGAGTGCTGCACTGTCAGAGGGCCAGTACTGAGGGAGTGCCGCACTGTCAGAGAGTCAGTACTGAGGGAGTGAGGCACTGTCAGGCATTCCATCTTTTGGATGAGGCTTAAACAGACTCCATTTGCCTTCTCGCGGGATGTAAACAATAGTCATAGAGGTCTACAGCACAAGTCAAAAACAGCCACCTAACTCTATTCTAATCCCATTTTCCAGCACTTGCCCTTAGCATGATCTGCCTGGGATCACACGTGCACAGCTAAATACTTCTCAAATGTTATGAGGGTTTCCACGACCCTTTCAGGCAGCGAGTTCCAGACTCCTACTACCTTCTGCCCCTTACTGTAAATCTATGCCCCCCCTACCCCCGGGCCATTGATTCCTCCACCAAGGGGAAAAGCTTCTTCCTGGCTACTGTAACTATGTCCCTCATAATTTTCTACATCTCAATCACACCCCCCCCTCAGTCTCCTCTGCTCCAAGGAAAACATCCCCAGTCTATCCAATCTCTCTTCATAACTCACACTCTCCATCCCAGGCAACATCCTGGTAAATCTCCTCTGCACCCTTTCCAGTGGCTATCACATCCCTCCTATAATGTGGATTCCAGAACTGCCACAATACTCCAGCCGCCCCCCCCCCTCCCTCCCTCCCCCCCTCCCCCCCTGACCATCACCCTCTGCTTCCTGCCACTCAGCCAATCCTGGATCCAATTTGCCAAATTTCCGTGGATCCCATGGGCTCTTAACTTCGCCATGAGTCTCCCATGTGGAACCTGATGAAAAGCCTTGCTGAAGTCCAAGTAGACTACGTCAAATGCATTACCCTCATCGACACACCTGGTCACCTCTTCGAAAAATTTTATCAAGTTGGTCAGACATGACCTCCCCTTAACAAACCCATGCTGACTGTTCCTGATTAATCCCCACCTCTCCAAATGCAGATTAATTCTCTGTCACATTTACTTCCAATAGTTTCCCCACCACGGAGGTTAGACTGACCGGTCTGTAGTTTCCTGCCTTATCCCTTCTTGAATAATGGAACCACATTGACGATCCTCCAGTCCCCCGGCACCTCTCCTGTGGCCAGAGAGGAATTGAAAATTATTGCCAGCGCACCTGCTATATCCACCCTTGCCTCAGCCAACAACCTGGGATACATTTCATCTGGCCCTGGAGAATTGTCTACTTAAGTCTGCCACACCACTCAGAGCTTCCTCTCTGTCAATCTCTTCAATTTTATCACAGTCTTTCTCCCTCATTTCTATACCCACATCGTCTCTGATTCAGATTCAGATCTCACCATAAATAAGATTTCTCTTCAGATATCCATCCGTCAATCAACATTAGTTTCAAAAGAAATCTTACCATTATTACATTGCTGTTTGTGGGAGCGTGCTGTGCGCAAATTGGCTCCAGTATTTCCTACATTACAACAGTGACTACACTTTAAGTACTTTGCTGATGGTAATTTGCTTTCGGGCATAAATGGTTGTGAAAAGCGCAATTTAAATGCAGGTCCTTCTGTTTTGCGATTGTTAACTTTCATCGCATTGTGAAGTCTAAGTTGAGAAAACAGCCCCGTTAAATTTAACATGACTGAGAACAGGTATACAATGGGTCCCCTACTTTCAGAGCTGTAACGCGTCAGACAAAAGGGGTAATGGGGTCTCCAGCAGTTAGCTGACAGTTTGCTCATTGGCTGCTGCAGAAGAGGCAATGTAAAGGCAGAGAGCTTTCAGTTACTTCCCCGAACGACACTAAAACAAGTCCCCACCCAGCACCGCTCCGAATTCTCCCACCTTTACATGGTCCTTCTCGGACTCTTCCTTTCCCTTCCTCAACTTCTCTGCCTCCATTTCTGGATGTAGGCTATCATCCAATATTCATCACAAGCCCACAGATTTGGACAGCCAACCCAGCCACAACGCCCACACACCCAGCTTCCTGTAAGCCACGGACTCTATTCCATTCTCCGTCACTCTCCCCTCTGACCTCAGCCTCCCGCGAAGCTCCAATGAAGCTCAAGATGCGCTCGAGGACCAGCATCTCATCTCTAACTTAGGGACTTAACTGCCTTCCGGACTCGAGCGAGTTCAACAATTTCAGATCGTTTGTCTCCATCTATTTGAACTGTTGTCACAGAATCATAGAATCCCTACAGCGCAGAAGGAGGCCATTCGGCCCATCAAGTCTGCACCGACCCTCTGAAACAGCACTCCAGCCAAGTCCAGTCCCCCGCCCTATCCCAATAACCCCTTGGCCTGACCTACACATCCCTGGACACCAAGGGCAATTTATCATGGTCAATGCACCTAACCTGCACACCTTTGGACTGTGGGAGGAAACCGGAGCACCCGGAGGAAACCCACGGACACACGGGGAGAATGTGCAGACTCCGCACAGACAGTCACCCAAGGCTGGAATTGAACCCGGCTCACCTGGTGATGGTTCTGCCAATCCCATTCACCTTTCCTTTAGGCTCATCTCTCCTTGTCCCATTACCATTTGCCTCACACCAACATCCCTTTTGTCATTTAATCTCTCTGGTCTTCCACCCCATCACAAACCTTTGTTCTTTCCACCCCCTCGCCATGTCTCTGCATATATTACATCTCTAACTTTCCCCAGTTCTAATAAAAGCTCTCACTCTCTCTCTCTCCCTCCCTCCCTCCCTCTCTCTCCGGACGCTGCTGTTGTGTTATGTACTCTGGGATAATACAGGCTGCAACTCGATGCAGCTTTGACCGAAAGATACTCCAGATGTTGAAGTAAGTTCAGTGTGATTTATTGCACCATTAGCACAGTTCTCTAGGAGTTCGACTCTCCTGCTAATCTTGCTATAGTAACTCAGTCTAACTAACCAGTCTGCTCTAAGCCACGTGGTGGGTGTGGTGCTTCTGATCTGCCCCTGTTCTTCTCTCTAAGTGTCGCCTGTGGAAAGAGACAGAGCATGTGTGCCCAGTCCTTATATATGGGTTGTGTAATGCCCCCTTGTGGTAGTGTCACCTCTGAGTGTCTTGACTGCCCATTGGTCGTGTCCTATTCTATGTGTTCATTAGCTGTATGTCTGCATGCCATGACGACTCTGGTGCTCCCTCTAGTGGTTACTTAGTCGTAGTGTATTTACATTAACCCCTTGTGTATTTATAATGATGCATATCACCACAGCTGCCAGACCGGCCCAGCAATTTTCTGTTTCTATTTCAGATTTCCAGCGTCCGCAGTATTTTGCTCGAGTATCGATGTAAAAGCAGCATCTGGTGGGAATACTCCAGGCTCGAAGAAAAGTAAAATATCGCACTCGATAGAGCGAGATCTCTCACAGGGAAGTAACGCCATTTTGCTATCTTTGAATTCAAACTTCAGAAATAAATTTAAAGTTCTGATGTGCTCTCTAAATTCTGAAGGATAGTAAATGGACGTGGCGGCGGATGGATGCAAAGGCTTCGGTTAACGAAAATACACAAGCTTTTGTTGTCAAATCGCATCTCAGAAACATCATGTGGCTTCATTAAACTCTTCTAAAATGGGTGGGTTTTGAATGAGTTAAAATCTTGCCCCACAGATCACGGCAATCTAAAATTACAAAACGGGTACACAGGCGCTGGGAGGGTGGCAAACCGATTTACTGGAATGGTACCCAGAGCAAACGATCATACCCTTCAGGAACTGAACAGGTTTCAGCTCTTTTCTTTTGAAAAACGACAGCAATGGTGTGACCCTTCTCTCTCTCTTTCTCCCTCGCATCACTCTCTTCACTCCCTTCAGGTTGGGCTGACAAGTGACAAGTTACAGTCACGCCACACAAGTGCCAGGCAATGACCATCTCCTACAAGAGAGGATCTAACTATCGCCCCTTGACGTTCAATGGCATTACCGTCGCTGAATCCCCCCACAATCAACACCCTGGGGGTTACCATTGATCAGAAACTGAACTGGACCCAGCCATATTAATACGGTGGCTACCAGGGCAGGTCAAAGGCTAGAAATCCTACGGTGAATAACTCACTCCCTGAGCCCCCAAAGCCTGTCCAACTTTTACCAGGCACAAGTCGGGAGTGTGATGGAATACTCTCCACTTGCCTGGATGAGCGCAGCTCCAACAACACTCAAGAAGCTCAACACCATCCAGGACACAGCAACCCCGCTTGATTGCTCTCCCATCCACATACATTCAAACCCACCACAAAGAGTGGCAGTCGTGTGTACCGTCTACAAGATGCACTGCAGGAACTCACCAAGGCTCCTTCGACAGCACCTTCCAAACCCACGACCTCTACCAACTAGAAGGACAAGAGCAGCAGATACCTGAGAACCCCACCACCTGGAGGTTCCCCTCCAAGTCACTCACCACCCTGACTTGGAAATATATCGGCCGTTCCTTCGCTGTCGCTGGGGCACCATCCTGGAGCTCCCTCCCTAACAGCACAGTGGGTGTACCTACACCTGAAGGACTGCAGCGGTTCAAGAAGGCAGCTCACCACCATCTTCTGAGGGGCAACTGGGGATGGGCAGCAAATGCTGGCCTAACAGCGACGCCCACATCCCGTCAATGAATCTAAAAAGAAGGTACCATGCCGGAGAGGGTATTGGTGTCCGTGGACATTCGTGATACTCTTCCCGGTTGGTCGTGATCTTTAAAATCATGAAAGCGTTTGATAGGGTAGACGTAGCAAAGATGCGGAGGACTCCACGCCCAGGGGGAGGAACCTCTTTACGTCAGAGAGTGGTGGGAACGTGGAACACACTCCCAACAGGGAGTAGCTGAGATGAACGGTGCCGGTCTATTTAAGAGGAAGCTGGATAAACACACAACGGTGAAAGGAATAGGAGGAGATGTTGACAGGGTGAGAGGAAGCTCATGTGGAGCATAAATATCGGCAGCGTCCAGTTGAGTTGAATTGCTGGTTTCGGTGCTGTAATTCTGTGTAATTTTACTCGCTTGTCACAGCCTACCCCAAAGAGGGTAAGGCACACTCGATCAGATACGAGCACCGCACAATTACCTCTGCAGGGTGAGCCTCAAGGGTTGACAGGAGGCCGCGTGGAACTTTCCGGAGCAGATCGTCCCAATCTCTTCCCCAAAAGAATATGGATTTACAAATTGGATTTATGGACCACAGGTCCCAGCCAACAGCACAGTGTGATTAATATCTCTACAGAACAGGCTGTCTAGATAAGTAACAGAGAGGTTAGGAGGCCACGAGGGTTTGTTATTTTGCTAACAGGTTTCCAATTGAAAAACGCACACTTTGGTGTCAGCAAAGATTAGTCAGTCGGTCACGAGGAGAGAGGAAATGATTTGGGAAAAACATTAAAATCTATTTCTTGGCAAGAGGTTCTGGCCAAAATCTATTTTCAATTTTGTCTTCCGTCTCACTTTGCAGAAGTCCCAGGTTCCTTTTTTCACCCCCAATTGGGACAAATCGCCAACATTCCCTCCTTTGGCTGCCGGACGGAGGGGGGTTTCCAATAAAATAAAGGCCCGATTATTCCGGTGAATGGCAGGATTATCGACACATGCCACGGACCTGGCCTGTCGAACTCTCCGAGTCTCACCAATGGTCAAGAACATTTGGCGCGTGGCATCTGATTGCATCAGGAAGGTTAGCAAACCCATGTGGGAAAGGGTACGTTTCTTTTTCGCTACAACAACTTGCATTGGTGTCGCGACTTTAAGACGTCCCGACGCACCCGACAAAAGTGCGGCCACACGACGTTGGATGCTGAGCCGCACCAGGGAGAGGTGACCAAAGAGTCGGTCAAGAGGGTGGATTCGGAACTGCATCTGAAGGGAAGAGAGTGATGCGACCATCAATTCACGCGAGACAGAGAGTTGAAGTGAACAGTGGCTTTAATCGACTAGAACAGTGCCTGCCTGCGACTGCTCTGCACTGAGAGCCGCCGACAGGGCAGCAGCTCTATATACCTCCCCTCAAGGGGGCGGAGCCCACAAGGGCACCAACATGATACAAGTGGCGTAATACAGTACAATGGTCCATAGGTGGAGCCCACAAGGGCAACAACATAGTACAATGCAATACAGTGGTGAATGGTTACCATAATACGTTCACCACAGAGAGAGCGACAGAGAAGGTTCACCGAGGGAATTCCAGACTGCAAGGCCCCAAGAGCCTAAGGCATGGCCGCCAACGGTGGAGCGATTGAAAACTGGGAGCAAGGGGAGGTCGGAACGGGAGGAGTGCCGAGGCCCGATAGGGATGCACGGCAGCGGGAGGTTACAGAAACAGAATTAAAGAGGAGCTTTCAAAAATCTGCCTCACGAGGGAAGCTATACCATGGCGTGTATTGCATGCCCCAAGGGGCTGGTTTAGAACAGGGCTAAAGAGCTGGCTTTTAAAGCAGACCAAGGCAGGCCGGCAGCACGGTTCAATTCCCGTACCAGCCTCCCCAAACAGGCGCCGGAATGTGGCGACTAGGGGCTTTTCACAGTAACTTCATTTGAAGCCTACTTGTGACGATAAGCGATTTTTTTTTTTTTAATAAATTCTTTATTTTATGTAGTTGGAGTCTCCTTATACAAGGGGTTCAGAGAAGGTTCACAAGATTGATTCCTTTTTAAAAAGATAAATTTAGAGTGCCCAAATAATTTTTTTTCCAATTAAGGGGCAATTTAGCGTGGCCAATCCACCTAGCCTGCACATCTTTGGGTTGTGGGGGCGAAACCCACGCAGACACGGGGAGAATGTGCAAACTCCACACGGACAGTGACCCGGGGCTGGGATCGAACCTGGGACCTCGGCGCCGTGAGGCAGCAGGGCTAACCCACTGCGCCACCGCGCTGCCCTATTTAGATTGATTCCTGGCACGAGGAAAGGGTGAGCAGGTTGGGAGTACACTCTTTGGAGTTTCGAAGAATGAGAGGTGATCTTACTGAAACATTAAATTCTGAGGGGGATAGTTGCTGAGGGGGTGTGTGTCCCTTCGCTGGGAAATCCAGGACCTTTCAATACAAGAGAGTTCCCATTTAAGACAGAGATGAGGAGGTATTTCTTCCCTCATTAATATTTGGAATTTCCGACCCCAGCGAGCAGCGGGGACTGGGTCAGTAAATGTACTCAAGGCGGAATTCGACAGACTTTTCATCCACGGGGGAGCGAGGAGTTAAAGGGGGAAGGGAGTAGGTTGGCCATTAGAGTTAAGGTCACAATCAGTTCAGTCACGATCCTGTTGGATGGCGGAGCAGGTTCGAGTGGCCATCACTTCCTTCTGTATTCCCCGTCACGATCTACTCTTGAAGCAAAATCCATTAGATTCTTTAGACAGGGGCTTGAAAAGCAACGGAAGGTGCACAGGGCAAACACGAGAATTGGAATGAGATGAGATTGTTCCCGTGGAGATGAACGCTTGTACAAGCTGAATGGCCCAAATGGCCTGCTTCTGCGCAGTGAACTACTCTACATTTTAACAATGTCGCCCTCGGAAAGGATAATCTCACTTGGCAAACAACACAGTGGCATTGCTGGTTTCAGACGTGGCTGATCGCACGCGAATGCGAATGCGAGTGATTAATAGAATTCCGTACAGAATACAAAAGCCAAATAACTTTAAAGCTTCCATTAGCTTCACGCCATCAACATTTTCATTCAACAGCTTGTCTGCATTGATGTAGCACCTTTAAAGTAGTAAAACGTCCCAGGGCATTCACTATATGAGAGCCAAGCCAAGAGGAAGGTTTTTATTATTCTTCCTCAGGATGTGACTGGTCCCTAGTAGACGGCGGACAGACTTTGGGGGGGGTCAGGAGGGAGGTTACTCACTGCAGGTTTTCCAGCCTTTGACCTGCCCTGGTAGTCACAGTATTTATAAGGCTAGTCCAGTTCAGTTTCTGGTTGATGGTAACCCCCAGGATGTTGACAGTGGGGGATTCAGCGACGGTAATGCCATTGAGTGTCATGGGGAGATGGTTCGAGCCTCTCTTGCTGGAGATAGTCATTGCCTGGCAGTAACGTACGTTACTTGCCACTTGCCAGCCCAAGCCTGGATATTCACCAAGTCTTGCTGCATTCAGACATGAACTGCTTCATTATCTGAGGAATTGGCAATGGTGCTCAACATTGTGCAGTCATCTGCGGCCATCCCTATGATGAAGGAAGGTCATAGATGATGCAGCTGAAGATGGTTGGGCCGAGGGCACTGCTGTGAGGAGCTCCTGCAGTGATGTCCTTGGACTAAGATGACTGACCTCCAACCACCACAACCAGCTTCCGTCACGCCAGGTATGACTCCAACCAGCGGAGAGTTTTCCTGATTCCCATTGACTCCAGATTTGCTCGGGTTCCATGATGCCACACTCGGTCAAAAGCTGCCTTGATGTCAAGGGCAGTCACTCTTCGCCCACCACTGGCGTTCTGCTCTCGTGGCCATGTTTGGACTCAAGACTGTATGGAGATCTGGAGCCTCGTTATTCTGATGGAACCCAACTGAACGTCAGTGAGCAGGTTATTGCTGAGTATGCACCGCTCGATAGCATTGTTGATGATCCCTTTCATCACTTTATTGATGATTGACAACAGACTGATGGGATGGTAATTGACAGGATTGGGTTAGTGGACAGGACATATCTGGGTAATTTTCCACCTTGCTGGGTAGATGTCCCTGTTGTAGCTGTACTAGAACAGCTTAACCAGGGGCACAGTCAGTTCTGGAGTGGAGGTCTTCAATACTACAGCTGGTATGTTGTCAAGCCTCATCGCCGTTGCTGTTTCCTGAACACACAAGTCACTTCCTGATAACATAGTGAATTGAATATTTAAAGGCTGGCATCTTTAATGGTGGGGACCTTAGGAGGAAGCCTAAATGGATCACCAGGCTGTGGATGATAACAAACACTGGTGGTTTTAAGGAACACCTTGTGGAAACAGAGAGCGGTGGAGACGTTTACGGATGGAATTCCAGAGGTTAAACACTAGGCAGCTGATGTCACAATTGTCAACGGTGGAGCAGAGATGCACAGGAGTCCAGAATTAGAGGAGCACAAATATTTCAGAGGGTTGTAGGGACTGGAGGTGGTTACAGGGAGAGAGAGAGAGTTGCAGGGACTGGAGGAGGTTAGAGAGAGAGAGAGGGTTGTAGGGATTGGAGGAGGTTACAGAGAGAGAGAGAGAGTTCAGGGACTGGAGGAGGTTAGCGGGAGAGGGTTGTCGGGATTGGAGGAGGTTAGCGGGAGAGGGTTGTCGGGATTGGAGGAGGTTACAGAGAGAGAGAGAGAGAGAGAGAGAGAGTTGCAGCGACTGGAGGAGGTTAGATAGAGAGAGGGTTGTAGGGATTGGAGGAGGTTACAGAGAGAGAGTTCAGGAACTGGAGGAGGTTAGAAAGAGAGAGAGGGTTGTAGAGACTAGAGGATGTTACAGAGAGAAAGAGGATTGTAGAGACTGGAGGAGATTACAGAGAGAGAGAGAGAGAAAGAGGATTGTAGAGACTGGAGGAGGTTAGAGAGAGAGAGAGAGAGAGAGAGAGGGTTGTGGGGACTAAAGGAGGTTGCGAACGAGGCCATGGAGGACTTTGAAAACAAGGATGGGAATGAAAAGAAAGGTATTTTTAACGAGGCACCATCGAGTATGAAGTTGGGGGCATGTGGAAGAGAGAGGTGGAAGATCAGACACGAGTTTGTTGAATGATCTCGCGGGTGAGAAGATGAAGTTTGGGGCTCCAGAGATGAGCAAGGCAACGTAGGTCAGAGAGCGGGAGACACTTGGTGAGAGTTAGGATGTGGTCAGCAGAGCTTTGGATGAGCTAACATTACGCAAGGTGGAGAATGGGAAGCCATCCAGGACAGCACGTAGACATGGGTGAGGGCTTCAGCAGCAGGTGGGCCGAGACAAGGCCGGGCTCGCTGCAGAGGTGGAAGTGGGCAGTCTTTGTACTGGGGATACTGAAGAATGAGCCTGACATCAGCGAGACAGCGAAGGGGTCAAGGTAGGTAGTGGGAGAGGTAGAGCTGGGCATACCGAGCTTACATCGGGAAGCTAAGCCCACATCTGTCAGATACTGTGACCAAGGGCAGCACGTTATTGAAGAAGCCATTCCCGAAGATCGAACATTCAATGAACGAATGGAATCGGTGATTCACAAAAGACTGGACACAACTGTCACAATCGAAGCTTTTAAACCTGCAGTTCACCTCCCACACATCAGTCATCACATCTCAATCTGAAAATAGCCGTGGACCATAGCATTCGTAATGCTAGAGTAAATGTTACTCAGGTCGTTAACCAAATCTTTTACTTTCCTGACCCGTTGAAGGCATCCTGAGTGAATATAGAGAACTCCAAAATAAAAATAAAACTTTAATGAGCGAAAAGTCCTTCAGACCCTTTAAAATAAAAATCACTGGGACACACGATGAGTACAAGTTGCAGAATTTGAATGCACTCTATCTCTCTCTCTTCAGGGCTGCATAGAAAGAGGCAAAATAGCAAAACTGACCTCCCAAAGGCAGCGGCAGCTACTATATTTACTAAAAAATGTAGTTGGGGACCGGTTTTTAGTTTGCCTTTTGTATTATTGATGGAGACGCTGCGATTCAATCACCATTGCTGCCAAGACTAATTACAGCCTGCGAGGTAAACGTTGTCACCCTTTGCACACCTTTTGTTTTCTTAACAAATAAAGGAGGATTCGTTCCTCCAGGCTGATCTTGGAAGAATTAACAGGGAGCTGGCGGGTTGACATAAATGTGATTGTGGGCAAAGCCTGCTCGCTCTGAGGACAGCATCACCACCCTCTGGGTTATGACAATGCAGGATAGCATTTTTTCTCCCTCCTTCCCCTCTGTGTAACATACCTGTAAACACACCAACAAATGAAATGCACACATAAGATCTGAAGAGGCAGACCCCCTTTCACCCCCCCCCCTCCCCCCTTCCCTGCAGCCTGCCATCAGTCTGTTCCTGTGCAACCTCAGGAAGATGCCACATCAACACAACAAAAGCATTCACTGCAGCAGGAGGCTCAATACACTGATGGGCCAGAGAGGAGCATCTTCACAATAAGATGGACCATATATTGGATGTTCCAGTCAATGCACAATTCAGCAGAAGGATTTTTAAAAAATCACTGCAGGGACATATATATATATATATATATATGCCTATCTATATACAACATCTAGGTCGAAAACCCATTTGAATTGTGCAATGTGCTATTTCTTTCAATGCTCTGTTATTTTAACATGGGTTTTTTTGCATTAAAGGGTTTTTCTTGCATCCTCTCCCTCCACCTTTTTGCATCTGTCGCAAATCCACTCTGCCAATTAATAAATGCATTCTGCAACATGCAAGGGGGAAGAGAACCTTGCTGCCACATACCTGTGATTTCTAAAGGCCCTCTAGATCTGGAGGAGATTGCATTGCGTGCACTTTGCCGGTTTTCTTGCAATTGTTGAAAGCCCCCTGGATGCCTGCCTGCTGATCCTCCCTGTGCTTCTTGCAGACACTCACACTCAGATTTGCAGAGGGACTCAGGCAGGAAGTGGCCCCGGTGCGCGAGGACGCTGCGGGCCCGGCCGCGCTTGCGCCAAGCGGCCGGCCGCCGGCCGCGCTCCCCCCGGAACGGCCAACAGGGCGCAGGCGCAGCAGCAGGGCCCGGGAGACTCCGCGCAGGGCGCAGGCGCGGCAGCCGGGCCCGGGACATTCCGCGCAGGGCGCAGGCGCGGCGGCCGGGCCTGGAGTCAGGATAACGGGGGGATCCAATCTCACTCAGTGGTCACTCTCCATCCCCAGTGGTCACTCTCCATCCCCAGTGGTCACTCTCCATCCCCAGTGGTCACTCTCAATTCCCAGTGGTCACTCCATCCCAAATGGTCACTCTCCATCCCCAGTGGTCACTCCATCCCCAGTGGTCACACTCCATCCCCAGTGGTCACTCTCCATCTCCAGTGCCCACTCTCCATCCCAAATGGTCACTCCATCCCCAGTGATCTCTCCATCCCCAGTGGTCACACTCCATCCCAAATGGTCACACCATCCCCAGTGGTCACTCTCCATCCCAAATGGTCACTCTCCAGCTCCAGTGCTCACTCTCCATCCCAAATGGTCACTCTCCATCCCCAGTGGTCACTCTCCATCCCCAGTGGTCACACTCCAACCCCAGTGGTCACTCTCCATCCCCAGTGGTCATTCTCCATCCCCAGTGGTCACACTCCATCCCCAGTGGTCACTCTCCACCCCAGTGGTCACTCTCCATTCCCAGTGGTCACTCACACTCAGTGGTCACTCCATCCCCAGTGATCTCTCCATCCCCAGTGATCTCTCCATCCCCAGTGATCTCTCTCCATCCCCAGTGGTCACTCCATCCCCAGTGGTCACTCCATCCCCAGTGGCCACACTCCACCCCCAGTGGTCACTCTCCATCCCCAGTGGTCACTCACACTCAATGGTCACTCTCCATCCCCAGTGGTCACTCACTCTCAGTGGTCACTCCATCCCCAGTGGTCACTCTCCATCCCCAGTGATCTCTCCATCCCCAGTGATCTCTCCATCCCCAGTGATCTCTCCCCATCCCCAGTGGCCACTCTCCATCCCCAATGGTCACTCTCCATCCCCAGTGGTCACTCTCCATCCCCAGTGGTCACTCTCCATTCCCAGTGATCACTCACACTCAGTGGTCACTCCATCCCAAATGGTCACTCTCCATCCCCAGTGGTTACTCACACTTAGTGGTCACTCCATCCCCAGTGATCTCTCCATCCCCAGTGGTCACTCTCCATCCCCAGTGGTCACACTCCATCCCCAGTGGTCACTCACACTCGGTGGTCACTCCATCCCCAATGATCTCTCCATCCCCAGTGGTCACTCTCCATCCCCAGTGGTCACACTCCATCCCCAGTGGTCACTCTCAATTCCCAGTGGTCACTCCATCCCCTGTGGTCTCTCCATCCCCAGTGGTCACTCTCCATCCCCAGTGGTCACTCTCCATCCCCAGTGGTCACTCCATCCCCAGGAGTCACTCCATCCTCAGTGGTCACTCCATCCCCAGTGGTCACTCCATCCCCAGGGGTCACATACTGTAATGGGCCAGGGTATAGAGAACCCCAAAGTGCATCATGGAGTTCACCTGACCCACAATTTTTAATAGATTGTGGTATGGGGAGCACACGGCCCACTCTACAGGTGTGGTACAGCAGAAATGGGAAAGTATTTTTTAAAGCAAAACAATGTTTATTCTATGAACTCAAGTTAACCTTTTTAAAACATACAGTGAACATCTTAACAACCATTAATTCAAATACAACCCCCAAAGAATACAACAGTAAGTAATCCTTAGTAACTTCCCAAACAACACCCAGAAGACAAAAGAAACACCTTTTAACAGAAGCACATTAGGTTTACATTCACTACATTCATTTATAATTCTGAGGTTATGCTGCAACTGTACAAGATCTTGGTTAGACCACATTTGGAGTATTGTGTGCAGATCTGTGCACCTCATTATAGGAAGGATGTGGAAGCATTGGAAAGGGTGCAAAGGTGATTTACAGGGATGCTGCCTGGATTGGAGGGTAGGTCTTATGAGGAAAGGTTGAGGGACAAAGAACAAAGAAATGTACAGCACAGGAACAGGCCCTTCGGCCCTCCAAGCCCATGCCGACCATGCTGCCCGACTAAACTACAATCTTCTACACAGGGAGCTAGGGCTTTTCTCATTGGAGCAGAGGAGGATGAGAGGTGACTTAATTGAGGTGTATAAGATGATGAGGGGCATAGATAGAGTAGATGTTCAGCGACCATTTCCTCGGGTGGATGTAGCTGTTACAAGGAAGCATAATTATAAAGTTCATGGTGGGCGATATAGGAGGGATGTCCGAGGTAAGTTCTTTACTCAGAGAGTGGTTGGGGCGTGGAACGCACTCCCAGCTACGGTAGTGGAGTCGGACACTTTAGGAACTTTCAAGCGGTTATTGGATAGGCACATGGAGTGCACTAGAATGATTGGGAGTAGGTTGATTTGATCTTAGTTTCAGACTAGTTCGGCACAACATTTTGGGCCGAAGGGCCTGTACTGTGCAGTACAGTTCTATGTTTTATGTTCTATGAATTCACCAAATGATCAAGAGATAGTCTTTTCATGGCAGAGAGATCACCAGCTCTGTCTGGCTTCAGCTCCAACACTGAAAATAAAACTAAAACACACCCTGCAGCAAATAGCCTAAAACGAATGTAAAAAGCTGACAGACAGCACAGCTCCACCCACACTCTGACATCACTGCAGTAGTAAACACCCATTTTTTAAAGGTACTCTCACATGGCAATACCCAGTGCACTCCATCCCCAGTGGTCACCCACACCCAGTGGTTACTCATACCCAGGGGTCTCACCATCCCCAGTGGTCACTCTCCATCCCCAAGTGGTCACTCCATCCTCAGGGGTCACTCACACTCAGTGGTCACCCATACCCAGTGGTCCCTCATACCTAGTGGTCACCATCCCCAAGGGTCACTCACACTCGGTAGTCACTCCACCCTAGGGGTCACTCTCCATCTCATGTGTTCACTTTCCATCCCCAGTGGTCACTCCAACCCCTGTGGTCATTGTCCCCTTGGGGTCACTCCCCCAATGGTCACTCTCCATCCCCAGGGTTCACTTTCCATCCCCAGTGGTCACTGTCCCTTGGGATCACTGGTCACTCTGCATCCCCAGGGGTCACATGCCAAGTGGTCATTCTCTTTCCTCAGTGGTCACTCAATCCCCAGGGGTCACACTCCATCCGCACTGGTCACTATCCCTCGAGATCACTCCCCCAGGGGTCATTCTACATCCTCAGTGGTCACTCATACCTCATGGTCACTCAATCCCCAGTGGTCATTCTCCATCCTCAGTGGTCATTCTTAATCCCCAGTGGTCACTGTCCATCCCTAGTGGTCATTCTCAATCCCCAGTGGGCACTCTCCATCCCCAGTGGTCATTCTCAATCCCCAGTGGGCACTCTCCATGCCGTGGTCATTCTCAATCCCCAGTGGGCACTCTCCATGCCGTGGTCATTCTCAATCCCCAGTGGGCACTCTCCATCCCCAGTGGTCATTCTTAATCCCCAGTGGGCACTCTCCATGCCGTGGTCATTCTCAATCCCCAGTGGGCACTCTCCATCCCCAGTGGTCATTCTCCATCCCCAGTGGTCATTCTCAATCCCCAGTGGGCACTCTCCATGCCGTGGTCATTCACAATCCCCAGTGGGCACTCTCCATCCCCAGTGGTCATTCTCAATCCCCAGTGGTCATTCTCAATCCCCAGTGGGCACTCCCCATCCCCAGTGGTCATTCTCCATCCCCAGCGGTCATTCTCTATCCGCAGTGGTCACTTGTACCTAGCAATCACTCAACACCCGGTGGTCACTCTCCATACCCACGGGTCACATGCCCAGTGGTCACTCACTGTCCTCAGTGGTCACTCTCTGGCTCCAGGAGTCACTCTCTATGCCCAGCGGTCATTCACATAGACTCCGCCCAACAATAGGGATCCACCTGCCCCTTCCCCCAGCCCACTCAGGATCACTAAGCAGAATCACGTGATCCCTCCCCAAAGGTCAACTCAGGTTCACTCCTAACCCAGGGCTTATCCAGTCTGAAGATCTTCATTGATCACCTTGAATTCCAATTCAGTCTCATTCCACTGAGCAGTCTGATCCCATGGAAAAGACCAGGCCCAATGCCAAACCAGGAATCTCACCAGGTGACACAGCCCGAATGAACCCAGCAGACTCCACTGCACACCTTGAACCTCAGTGGATCTAGTCTAGCTGCGTGCCAGGAATTCTATTTGGCGTGGTTCAACCCTGGCGCTGTGATTCTCTCCCAATCCAAACAGCAAATATCTCACCAACCCAATCCAACCATATCCCACAGATAATCTGAGTCCCCAAGTCTGAGTCCCAAAAATTATCCCACATTTCTGGAATTAAGTGAAGGGTGCAGGGCTGCTCTGATTTGGTTAATGTGCGATTTTCTGTTCAAGGTGAATTGCACACAGCAGGAGCATTAGGTGGCAGATTGGAATACATCAACAATCACCTGTGTGTGTGTGTGTGTGTGTGTCACTGCCTGTGCAAATGTGTTAGCGTGCGTGGTCTGTATGTGTGTCATCTTTCAGCATGCATCCTCTGTAGTTGAAATTAGACTGCGGGCAAGGAATTCGCAGTGCTTCACTCACTATTTCCCGGGAAGGCCAGCCAATTTAGCCCAGCGTTCACCTCTTGATGCTGAAGTCAGTTTTGAGTTCTTGCAACGTCCTTGATGTCAGGGGGGTTAACGTCGCAAATGCTATGTGTCAGCAAGGGGCCCAGGTTCTGAGTTTTATGTCACACACACACAGAGATTTGCGCTCGAGAGATGCTCCAATGCAAGATGCTTGCAGCTGTCTCACTCCCTGCAGACCCTCGCTTCCCGAGGGGAGTTTGATGGTCTCTGAAACATTTCCTGTGGGACAGCCAGAGATATCTATAGACTGCAGAGATCCTGCGGGACACAGAGCACGTAAAGAAAGCCAAAGGCCAGAGAGATTTTGTTTAAATTGAAGAAGAAAAATCCACAGGTAGATGAAAGAGGAAAAACAGAAAAGCAAGACCTTCAATGCTTTATCACCTTTCATAACCTCAGTGATGTCACCGAGCCTTGCAGCCATTGATTGGCTATTATTTTAGAGAGGGAGCAGGAGAGAGTGAATATTTATCAGCCAGAGCTTTTTGAGGAGGTGACAAAATTAATTGATGAGGGAAAGGCTGCGGATGTCGTCTACGTGGACTTTAGTAAGGCGTTTGACAAGGTCCCTTGTGGCAGACTGGTACAAAAGGTAAAGTCGCATGGGATTCGGAGTGTGCTAGGTAGATGGATAAAGAACTAGCTTGGCATCAGGAGACAGAGAGAAACAGTGGAAGGGAGTGTTTCAGAATGGAGAGCTGTAACTAGTGGTGTTCCACAGGGATCCGTGCTGGGACCATTGTTGTTTGTAATATATATAAATGATCTGGAGGAAAATGTAGATGGTTTGATAAGCAAATTTTCAGATGACACCAAGATAGGTGAAGGGGACTGTCAGCGAATACAGCAGAATATAGATAGATTGGAGAACTGGGCAGAGAAATGGCAGATGTAGTTCAATCCGGCCAACTGCGAGGTGATGCATTTTGGCAGATCAAATTCAGGTGTGAATTACACAGTGAACGGCAGAACCTGAGGAGCATTGACACACAGAGGGATTGGGCGTTCAAGTCCATAATTCCATGAAAGTGGCAATGGAGTTGGATAAGGTGGTCAAGAAGGCATAAGGCATGCTTGCCTTTATTGGCCGGGTCATTGAGTCCAAGAGTTGGCAGGCCATGTTACAGTTGTATAAAACTTTAGTTAGGCCACATTTGGAATATTGCATGCAGTTCTGGTCACCACACTACCAGAAGGCCATGGAAGCTTTGGAGAGACTGCAAAGGTTTAACCAGGAT
The DNA here is from genome assembly GCF_047496885.1 of Scyliorhinus torazame. NCBI lineage: Eukaryota > Metazoa > Chordata > Chondrichthyes > Carcharhiniformes > Scyliorhinidae > Scyliorhinus > Scyliorhinus torazame. Next base: position 265,111,729 of record NC_092715.1, on the reverse strand, counting down.
GTTGCCTGGTCTGGAGGGTGTTAGCTATGCGGAGAGGTTGAATAAGCTCAGAATGTTTTCGTTGGAAAGACGGAGGCTTAGGGGAGAGCTGATTGAGGTCTGCAAAATTATGAGATGTACAGACAGGGTGAATAGTCAGAAGCTTTTTCCCAGGATGAAAGTCGCAATTACAAGGGGGTATAGGTTCAAGGTGAGAGGGGGAAAGTTTAGGGGAGATGTGCAGGGAAAGGTTTTCACGCAGAGGTGGTGGATGCCTGGAACGTGTGCCAGTGGAGGTGGTGGAGGCAGGCACGATGGCAACATTTAAGATGTACGTTGATAGACACATGAGCGGGCGGGGAATGGAGGGATACAGATTGTTTGGGCAATAAGTAATAGGCCTAAATAAGGAATCTGGATCGGCGCAGGCTTGGAGGGCCGAAGGGCCTGTTCCTGTGCTGTAATGTTCTTTGTTCTTTCCCTGGACGAAGGGTTTAACCTAGCTGGCAAGGTTACTGATACAACAGAATATCCTCAGGGGCTTTGCTGAGTGAGAAATGTCTATAGAAATCATTTAGTTTATGACTTTGGTGCATAAGAAGAACTCAATGTCATGCTTTGGCCCTGCAGTTTTTGATTCCTTTCACATGACACAGAATTTTACAGCACAGAAATAGATCATTCGGCTCCCGGTCAGTCTGGTATTTATACCGCACATGAACCTCTGCCCAGCCCTTCTTCAGCTCACCCTATCGGTAAATCCGTCTATTCCTTTCTCCCTCGTGTGTTTATCCAGCTTCCCCTTCCCCAGGGGCTGGTTTAGCACACTGGGCTAAATCGCTGGCTTTGAAAGCAGACCAAGGCAGGCCAGCAGCACGGTTCAATTCCCGTACCAGCCTCCCCGAACAGGTGCCGGAATGTGGCGACTAGGGGCTTTTCACAGTAACTTAATTGAAGCCTACTTGTGACAATACGCGATTTTCAATTTCATTTCAATGCTTCTGTTCCACTCAGCTCAACCACTCCCTGTGGTAGATTCACAAAATGCAGAGGTATATAACTGATGGTTCTTTTCAAAAACAAAGGTCAAACAATGACCAAGATGAATTTGTCACATGGCAGGCGGGCTCTCGGTTGTGACGTGAGACCTCGAAGAGTGCCGAGTGTAAGGGATCCTGCTTGCTCGCTCAGCCCCAGTGATTGGAAGGAAGCCAGTGTTGGATTGCCAGCCGCTTGACTGTCTTGCATTTCCCCGGGTTAATGTTGTGTTTACAGTGAGCGATGTCTCGCAGGTCCTGCAGTAGCAGCTGCAGCCTCACCCTGCCTCAGCACCACAACACACCCTGACGTCAGGGATACTGAAGAGAAATTACCTCGCATGTCCACAGGGAAATAACTGCCTCAAAACCACCATTAAAGTAATGTCATTTGGTTAGGTTGCTGCATTATGTTAAATTTAACCTTTCAACGAATGGAGCTGCTTTGCAATCGGTAACATGTGCACATCTCCCACTTAGACTTCAATGATTTGCTTCTGGTGATAAACATTCTAGACTGTGGTCAAACCAGAGAACCAGCACATTTATTTCAGTCTTTCCTGAAGGAAGTAAAAATGCATGGTTTTGTGATCGCCCTTTCTCTTTTGCTGTCTATCTGTCTCTGCCTCTGTCTCTCTTTAAATCATTATAATTTAAAAATTCTGTTGTGGTCTTGAATATGTTTGCTTTTGTTCAAGGAGTTTGGGTATCGCTGGCTAGGCCGGGATTTATTGCCCACCACCAGTTGCCCTTCAGAAGGTGGTGGTGAGCTGCCTTCTTGAGCTGCTGCAGTCCGGGTAGTGTAGGTACACCCACTGTGCTGTTAGGGAGGGAGCTCCAGGGTTTTGTCCCAGCGACAGTGAAGGAACGGCCGATATATTTCCAAGTCCGGGTGGTGAGTGACTTGGAGGGGAACCTCCAGGTGGTGGGGTTCCCCAGGTATCTGCTGCTCTTGTCCTTCTAGACGGTAGAGGTCGTGAGTTTTGTAGGTGGTGTTGAGAAAGGCTTGGTGAGTTGCTGCGGTGCATCTTGTAGAAATGGTGCACACGGCTGCCGCTGTGTGTCGGCGGTGGAGGGGGTGAATGTTTGTAGGTAAGGTGCCAGCAGTCAAAGTGGGCTTGCTTTGTCCTGGATGGTGTCAAAATTCTCAAGTGTTGTTGGAACTGCACCCATTCAGACAAGGGGAGAGTATTCCATCACACTCCTGATGGTGAACAGGGTTTGGGGAGTCAGGAGGTGAGTTACTCATCGCAGGATTCCCAGCCTCTGACCTGCTTTTGTAACCACAGTGTTAGTCCAGCTCAGTTCCTGGTCAATGGCAACCCGCAGGATGCTAACACTAGTGGGAGCTATGTGCATAAGTTATGATTAAATGGGAAAATAGCAAGGGGGAGAAACTGATGAGGTTGTATTTTTAAAAAAATTACATTAACAATATCTGCTCCTTTATCTGCGGTTATCCCTTTAGATGCCTTGGCCCTAAGCTCTCGAATTCCCTCCCTAAACCTCTCTGCCTCTCTCTCCTTCTCCAAATCTATTTCTTTTTTTTTTTAAAGAGTACCCAATTCATTTTTTTCCAATTACGGGGCAATTTAGCGTGGCCAATCCCCCTACCCTGCACATCTTTGGGTTGTGGGGGCGAAACCCACGCAAACACGGGGAGAATGTGCAAACTCCACACGGACAGTGACCCAGAGCCGGGACCGAACCCGGGACCTCGACGCCGTGAGACTGCAGTGCTAACCACTGCGCCACCGTGCTGCCCTCAAACCTATTTCTATGACGATGCTTTTGGTCACCTGAACTAATATCTCCTGACGTGACTCAGTGTCAAATTTTGTCTGATACCTCTCCTGTGAAATGCCTTGGGACATTTGACTGTTAAAAAACACTGGGCGTGATTCTCTGTCCCGCTGCACCCCTTTCTGGAGCAGCCCCCCCCCCCCCCCACCCCCCGCCCCCCCCCCCCCACCCCCCCACCCCCCCCCCCCCCCCCGGCAGCGGGATTCTCCGTCCCGCCAGCCGGTCAACATTGTGGGCAGCCCTACGCCGGAAAATCCCCGGGTGTGCGGTGCGTTGCCGGCGTAATGGGGATTTTCCGGCGTGGGGCTGAATCCCAACAGCGGAGAATCCAACCGACTGTGTTTATAAATTATTACACAATACACGAGCGAATGTGGTCACCTCAATCTATAGTCCAAATACAAAACATCAACTCCTATCAATTTTCACTTGCAAAGGATTGCTCGGGATGTACAGCAGAGGATCAGGTCATTCAGCCCAACTAGCCCAGACCAGTGCTCCCCTCGAACCGCTCCCCCCCCCAATCTTTCCTTATCTCAGTCTATCATCGCAACCATCTATTCCCTTCTCCCTCGCATGTAGGGTTGGCAACTGTGATTAAATATATTCCTGGAGATTTCATCACATGACTTTTCCACCACGTTCCAGCCAATAGTTGGCCGGCACATCTATCCTTGTGATGCACTGCCTTCCGGTGCTGATGCGATGGGCTGAATGGCCTCCTTCTGCACTGTAAATTCTATGATTCTATGATTCCTGCCCCAATTGGAAAGCAAAAAGACTCGTTACCCAGTTGGATGATGCTTGACTGACTTTTTTCGCCCATTTTCAATATTTTGTAGAACTGGTAAAGATAAATATGCACAGAAAATAACAAAAAAAGCAATCAATTTCATGTCCCGATGGTCTTTCGCCAGGGTCATACCCTGGGCGGCACAGCCGGTGGTACAGTGGTTAGCACTGTTGCTTCACAGCACCAGGGTCCCAGGTTCGATTCCCGGCTTGGGTCACTGTCTGTGCGGAGTCTGCACGTTCTCCCCGTGTCTGCGTGGGTTTCCTCCGGGCGCTCCGGTTTCCTCCCACAAGTCCGAAAAGATGTGCTGTTAGGTGAATTGGACATTCTGAATTCTCCCTCTGTGTACCCGAACAGGCGCCGGAATGTGGCGACCCGGGGATTTTTACAGTAACTTCATTGCAGTGTTCACGGAAGCCTACTTGTGACAATAATCAAGATTAAACAGCAGTGCCCTAGAAAATGATCTTCAATTGCTGGAGACTCCGAGCTAATCTGGGAGGGTTGACAACCCCACCTGTGTGCTTGTCCAGCTTCCGGTTAAAGGCGTCTACACCGTTCGATTCAACCACCTCCTGTGGTAGTGAGTTTCACAGTCTCGCCACTCTCTCAGATGTTTCTTCAGAATTCCCGACTGGATTTCTCAGTGACTATCTTATATCGACGGCCTCCAGGTTGTGCTCTCTCTGTATCCACTCCATCGAAGCCTCGGAATCTTTGCTTTTGTTAATACAGCATCTGTTGAATGATGGATACGTACTGGGGTTGAGATACAGTGTGCTGCAACTGTGGCAGTTTGCCACAGCAGTAATTGGGATTGACATGGTTAAGAAGCCTGTTTCATGGCAAAAAACCCCTACAACCAGACTGAGCTAGAGAATTTGCACGGTTAATCTATAATTCCAAAGACATCTGGTCCCTCAGTTACTGCGCAGACAGCGGAATCCTGAACATAAAAGCAAAATATCAAAAATCTTCTACAGCCCTACAAACAAACCCAGTCCCCAGTTTAAAATCCACAAAATTTAGAGGTTCATCTGGAATTAATCTGCTTGTGGGGTCAGAAATCGAAGATAGTCACTAGCAAAGCTAATAGAGAATCAATGAAAAACGTATCTCACGGCGGCAGGGCAGCACAGTGGTTAGCACAGTTGCTTCACAGCGCCAGTGTCCCGGGTTCGATTCCCGGCTTGGGTCGCTGTCTGTGCGGCGTCTGCACGTTCTCCCCCCGTGTCTGCGTGGGTTTCCTCCGGGGGCTCCGGTTTCCTCCCACAGTCCAAAGACGTGCAGGTTAGGTGGATGGGTCACGCTAAATTGCCCCGCAGTGTTCAAAGTTAGAATGGGTTGCTGGGGTTACGGGGGTAGGATGGAGATGTGGGCTTGGGTCGGGTGCTCTTTCACGGGCCGGTGCAGACACGATGGGCCGAATGGCCTCCCTGTGCACTGTAAATTCTATGATATCTATCGCGGAGAATGGTGAGAATGTGGAACTCGCTACCACGTAAGAACCAGGAGAGGGCCATATAGTCCCTCAAGCCTGCTTCGCCATTCAGTACAATCATCGGTAATCTTCAACCCTCACTCCATTTTCCTGGCTGATTCCCGAGTCCAGAAATCGAACAATCTCAACCTAGATCTATGACTTCAACCACACGGAGTAGTTGAGGTGAACAGAACAGATACACTTAAGGGGAAACACGTTAAGTACGTGAGGGGGAAGGTAGTGCTGATAGGGGCGAGATGAAGCAGGAGTGCGAGGAGGATTGTATGCAGTATAAACTCCAGCTTGGACAAATTGGACTGAATGGCCGGATTCATTGCGGTGCATTCTGTATAAAAAGGTCAGACTGCAGACTGGTCACAATTAAATCTTTTGGCTTTGCAACGTAGGACTCCTCTTACACCAGGGTTGGTTCAGAAATTGCAACACCAGTTTCGATCAAAATGCGTTCCTCCGTTACTCGCGAACAGTCACAATAAAGAGCAAATATCCCCCGACAGGCCACCGGAACATCTCCTCAACCAATGAGGTCTTCTTTGCTGTCCACCTCTTCATAATCCCTCCTCCCGTACCAGCCTCCCCGAACAGGCGCCGGAATGTGGCGACTAGGGGCTTTTCACAGTAACTTCATTGAAGCCTACTTGTGACATTAAGCGATTTTCATTTCATTTCCCTCCCCTCACAAGACAGCATACTGCAGTCAAACCTCAGGAAGGCTGTTGCTCGTAGCCCAGATCGAGACAGACTTTCCGTCACCCAGAGTATCTACTGTCGCCTTATATGGGAACAGGTCCTGTGCAGCCCACACCAACCAGAAATGGGACACCTGGGGCAGGCTCAGGTGGCCTGTCGAACAGTCATCAACCGGACCATTGGCTGCTGGGACACCCTTCCGGGACCTCATTGGACGGAAGCCAGAGAGGGTTCTGGAAAAGCAAGTGGAGCGGGATAAAAGTAGGCACGGTAGCACAGTGGTTACCACTGATGCTTCACGGCTCCAGGGTCCCGGGTTCGATTCCCGGCTTGGGTCACTGTCTGTGCGGAGTCTGCACGTTCTCCCCGTGTCTGCGTGGGTTTCCTCCGGGTGCTCCGGTTTCCTCCCACAGTCCAAAGATGTGCAGGTTAGGTGGAAGAACTACCACATCCGCTCCCCCCCCCCCCTCAAGTCCCTCAATAACATAATTACAGAGCAGGTTACGTACTGTTGTTGCATACAATTAAAATGTTAGGAAACACAGGGAGAATCCACAACAGTTCTTCACAATGTCAATCTGTCTGGGAGTTTCTTGGGCCTTGTAAACCACCTTGGTCCCCAAACCGGCTCCTCCACCTCGGAGGTAGCAACGTTGCCATCTGTGGAAGATTGTCTCTGAGATTCGACCACTACGGCAGGGGCATTTCCTTCTCGAGCTCCCTTCTGGGTCATCAACGGGGCCTCCTCAAAACTCCCAGATTCCCTCTGTTCCGGCTCCAGCATGGGAGGACTGGTGCTGTCTGCTGGCTCCTTTGTTCCGACATTGAGGTTGTGCGCACCCCCCCCCCCCCCCCCCACCCCTGGCATCTTACGTGGCCAACATGCTTCCGCAGACCAACTGGTGTCACAAATTCTTTTGACCATCAAACGTTTTCCATGTACCTGCTCTAAATGTTATTGCAGCATATTCCACCGATGCGTGGAAACCGAAAAAAAGGCATACAAGTTTCGAACAAAGTCAAAATAATGTATGACTGCTTCGCAAACTTCCACTGCTGCGTTGCAGATTAAATTCATGGAGTGATTGGAACATGCGATAAATAATGTACAGGGGTTTGCATTGTTCAGTCTTGCTTGTTGACCTGAATATTCTCCTGCCATATTTGCGGCATTAACTCAATTCTGCCCAGGAGAATTTTTGATGTCCCGTCTTCACATTGAGGATACCCTTCATCGCGTTGTGTGGCATTACCACTGTGCTAAATGGGATAGACTTCAAACAGATCTAGCAACTCAAGACTGGGCATCGATGAAGCACTGATCAGATTTGTCCTCAACCACAATCTGCAACCTCATGGCCAGGCATACCCGCCACTCTACCATTACCCCCCAGCCAGGGGATCAACCCTGGTTCAATGAAGAGTGCAGGAGAGCAGGCCAGGAGCTACATCAGGTAAATCGAAAAATGAGGTGTCAACCTGGTGAAGCTACAACACAGGACTACTTGCGTGCCAAACAGCATAAGCAGCAAGTAATAGACAAAGTTAAGCGATTCCACAACCAACGGATCGGGTCCAAGCTCTGCAGTCCTGCCACATCCACCAATGAATGATGGTGGATAATTAAACAACTCACTCGAGGAGGCGGCTTCACAAATATACTGACTATCAATGATGGAAGAGCCCAGGACATCAGTGCAAAAGACAAGGCTGAGGCATTCGCAACAATCTTCAGCCAGATGTGCCGAGTGGATGATCCGTCTCGGTCTCCCCCAGAGGTCCCCAGCATCACAGATGTCAGCCTTCAACAAATACGACTCACTCCACGTGAGAAACAGCTGAAGGCACTGGATACTGCAAAGACTATGAGGCCCTGACAATATTCTGGTAATAGTACTGAAGACGTGTGCTCCAGAACTTGACGCGCCGCTAGCCAAGCTATTCCACAGCTACAACACTGGCATCTAGCTGGCAATGTGGAAACTTTCCCAGATATGTCCTGTTGACAAGAAACAAGCCAAAACCCACCCTGCCAATTATTGCCCTGTCAGTCTACTCTCAATCACCAGTAAAGTGATGGAAGGAGTCATCAACAGTGCTATCAAGCGGCACTTATTCAGCAATAATCTGCTCACGGACGACCAGTTTGGGTTCCAAGAGAGTCACTCAGCTCCTGACCTCATTACAGCCTTGGTTCAAACATGGACAAAAGAGCTGAATGCCAGAGGTGAGGTGAGGGTGACTGCCCTTGACATCAGCATTTGACCGAGTGTGGCATCAAGGAGCCCTCGCTAAACTGGAGTCAATGGGAATCGGGGGGAAAATCCTCTACTGGATGGAGTCATACCTGGAAAAAAGGAAAATGGTTGTGGTGTTTGGAGGTCAATCATCTCAGCAGGATCTCTTCAGGATAGTGTCCTAGGCCCAACCATCTTCAGCTGCTCCATCAATGACCTCCCTTCCATCATAAGGTCTGAAGTGTGGATGTTTGCGATGACTGCACAATATTCAGCAGCATTCGCGGCTCCTCAGACACTGAAGCAGTCCATGTGCAAATGCAGCAAGACCTGGACAATATCCAGGCTTGAGCTGACAGGTAGCAAGTAACATTCATGCCATACAAGTACCAGGCAATAATCATAACCAATGAGGGAGGATCTAAACACCGGCCCTTGACATTCAATGGTATTATCATCTCTGAATCCTCCATTATCCATAGCCTGGGGGTTTCCATTGACCAGAAACTGAACTAGCCAAATAAATACTGTGGCTACAAGAGCCGGTCAGAGGCTAAGAATCTTGAGGCGGATAAGTCACCTCCTGACTCCTTTAAACTTGCCCACCATCTAGAAAGCACAAGTCAGGAGTTTAATGGAATACTCTCCACTTGCCTGGATGAGTGCAGCTCCAACAACACTCGAGAAGCTCAACACCATCCAGGACAAAGCATCCCCGCTTGATTGCTCCTCCTTCCACAAACATTCAAACCCTCCACCGCCGACAAACAGTGGCAGCCATGTGTACCATCTACAAGATGCACTGCAGTAACTCACCAAGGCTCCTTTCGACAACACTTGCTTTTTAAAAAAAATATGTTTTATTGAAATTTTTTTCCCAAACAACAATTTTTCCCCTCTTACAAAGCAAACGCAACAATAACAATACAGAAATTTTTAACAATACACAAGTAACAAAACCCCTTTATCTTTGACCTAAACTAAACTAAACCCCCCCCCCCCCTCCCCCCTCCCCCCCCCCCCCCCCCTTCCCCCTGGGTTGCTGCTGCTGGTCATCTGTCTTCCCTCTAACGTTCCCCTAGGTAGTCGAGAAATGGCTGCCACCGCCTGGTGAACCCTTGAGCCGATCCTCTCAGGGCAAACTTTCGTGCAAGGACTGCGCTCTGGAGTCTTGCGTTTCTGCAATTGTGGAGTCTGTTCACGAGCTTGCTGTGGAGGCTTGTGACTCTGGAGTCACTTCGTGTTCATGCGAGGACTGCACTCTGGAGTCTTGCATGTCTTCTTTCATAGAGTCGGGAACGCTGAGCGGGACGTGAACCACGCTCTGTGTGGCAGCAGGCCGCTCTCCGTGTGCTTGCACCGCTCCCTGTCTCCTAATTTCAGGCTGCAGCATCATCCTGCACTGATGAGTTGGGACGTCATATCTGCTGGGTTGAAGATCTTCAAATCTGAAAAATGAATCCGCACCTGCGTCGGATTCAATGTGAGGGTCGCCAATGTGCAACACGAAAGGTTCGTCCGAGTCGTAGTCGTATAGGACCACGGAGTTGTAATTGGGCTCGCGAGGTCCAGAAAAAATGTAAAGATCGGTATCGAAGTATTTGAGGTCGGAATCATTGGCTTGTGCGTAGGTAACTGCTTGTTGCAGGGTTCTTCGGAGGTCAAATTCATCTCCTGGGTCAATTTGCGGCAATGTGCTGTCATTCCAGGTGAGGGAAGGTTGTTTTACAGCTTTAACAGATTTTTGTTTTTTTGATTTGGGACGTTTCACTTTTAAATTGGATTTGGGACGTTTCCCCTTTAAATTGGTGCAGTCTGGGGCCTCTGACATCCTGACGCTCGGTATGTAGCACGTAGGAAGCGACTGCGCATGCGCAGATCGCTGTGCCTTCACCGATGGCCGTTTTCTTGACTGCGCATGCGCAGCGTCTCGCGCATGCGCAAACGAAACTTCCGGTTCTGCGCACTGCTCGCGCAACTGTGCTAGCGTGATACCTTTAGCAAGATGGCCGCCGACTTCGACCCAAATCTCTCTCAGGCCCGGGATTTCGGCCTCTGGGAATTCGGCCTCCGGGATCCCGGCCACGAGGTGAGTACTGCCGCTTTTCTTACCTTTACTTGCTGATTGGAGTGCGTTTTCCTCACAGTATTTGGCGAATTTGTTCAGGACTGCCTGGTAATCGTACCTTTGTTGCCTCCCGAAGAACTTGAATTTTGTGAAGATTTCTTTTGCCCTTGCACCGGCGATGGTGAGGAGAAATTCAATTTTTTCATCATCAGCCAGGTCTTTGAGTTCAGCTGCCACCAGGAATAATTCAAACGCTTGCCGGAATCGCCGCCAGTATTCGCGGAGATCGCCGTGGCACTGGAACGGCTGCAGAACCAGGAGCCAATACATCTTGCCTGGGTACTGCTGGTTGTCTCTGTACACTGAGGTATGCCGGCAGGTATCGATCCACTCCTGTACCATGTGGTGTTGGGTGCTCTGATGCACAGATGAACCAACACAGTTGTATTTGGTACAACTCTATTTTATTTCAACTGCTATATACAATTCGGTCTGGATACTCTGCACGTGTTGTCTCCCTGAGTGTGTAGTGTAACAGGTCCTGTATTTGTCCTGGTCTCTAGCTCAACTGGCCACCAGGTGTCGTGTTTGTCCTTTTATACTGTCCCTGTCCTTGTCTGTGATTGGTTGTGGTGTTGTGTGTTCTGATTTGTCTGTTGGTGTTTCTATCATGATGTGTGTATTTGAATATCATGACACTATGTCTTATGGTCTTATGGTCTTACGATCAGGGGAATAGATAGAGTAGACAGTCAGAGACTTTTTCCGCGGGTGGAACATACCATTACAAGGGGACATACATTTAAGGTGAATGGTGGAAGATATAGGGGGGATGTCAGAGGTAGGTTCTTTACCCAGAGAGTAGTGGGGGCATGGAATGCACTGCCTGTGGAAGTAGTTGAGTCGGAAACATTAGGGACCTTCAAACAGCTATTGGATAGGTACATGGATTACGGTAAAATGATATAGTGTAGATGTATTTGTTCTTTTTTAAAAAAAATATATTTTATTGAAATTTTTTTCCCAAACAATTTTTCCCCTCTTACAAAGCAAACGCAACAATAACAATACAGAAATTTTTAACAATACACAAGTAACAAAACCCCATTATCTTTTGACCTAAACTAAACTAACCCCCCCCCTCCCCCCTCCCCCCCCCCCCCCCCCCCCGCCTTCCCCCTGGGTTGCTGCTGCTGGTCATCTGTCTTCCCTCTAATGTTCCCCTAGGTAGTCGAGAAATGGCTGCCACCGCCTGGTGAACCCTTGAGCCGATCCTCTCAGGGCAAACTTTATCTGCTCCAGTTTAATGAACCCCGCCATATCATTTACCCAGGCCTCCAGTCCGGGGGGTTTCACCTCCTTCCACATGAGTAGGATCCTGCGCCGGGCTACTAGGGACGCAAAGGCCACAACGTCGGCCTCTTTCGCCTCCTGCACTCCCGGCTCTTCCGCAACTCCAAATAGAGCTAACCCCCAGCCTGGTTTGACCCGGGCCTTCACCACCTGCGAAATCACTCCCGTCACTCCCTTCCAATACCCTTCCAGTGCCGGGCATGCCTAAAACATATGTGCATGGTTTGCCGGGCTCCCGCCACACCTCCCACATTTGTCCTCCACTCCAAAGAACCTGCTCAATTTTGCTCCCGTTATGTGTGCTCTATGTAGCACCTTAAATTGAATCAGGCTAAGCCTGGCGCATGAGGAAGAGGAATTTACCCTGCTTAGGGCATCAGCCCACATACCCTCCTCTATCTCCTCCCCTAGTTCTTCTTCCCACTTTCCTTTTAGTTCGCCCACCGACTCCTCCCCCTCTTCCCTCATCTCTCGGTAAATCTCTGATACCTTGCCCTCTCCGACCCACACCCCTGAAAGCACCCTGTCCTGTATCCCCTGTGTTGGAACCAACGGAAATTCCCTCACCTGTTGTTGAGTAAACGCCCTCACCTGCATATACCTCAAGAAATTTCCCCGGGGCAACTTATACTTTTCCTCCAATGCTCCCAAGCTCGCAAAAGTCCCATCTATAAATAAATCTCCCACCCTCCTAATTCCCAACTGGTACCAGCTCTGAAATCCTCCATCCATTCTTCCTGGGGTGGACCTATGGTTGTTCCTGATTGGGGACCCCACCAGGGCTCCCCGCACCCCTCTCTGTCGCCTCCACTGTCCCCAGATATTCAATGTTGCCGCCACCACCGGGTTCGTGGTAAACTTTTTAGGTGAGAACGGTAGCAGCGCCGTCACCAGCGCCTCTAAACTCGTCCCTTTACAGGACTTTCTCTCCAGTCTTTTCCACGCCGCTCCCTCACCCTCCATCATCCATTTACGTATCATTGCCACATTGGCGGCCCAATAGTAATCGCCCAAGTTCGGTAGTGCCAATCCTCCTCTGTCCCTACTACGCTGAAGGAATCCCCTCCTTACTCTCGGAACTTTCCCTGCCCACACGAAGCTCGTGATGCTCCTGTCTATTTTATTAAAAAAGGTCTTGGTGATTAGTATAGGGAGACATTGAAATACAAATAAGAACCTCGGGAGGACCATCATCTTAATTGCTTGCACCCTGCCCGCCAGCGATAGAGGCTGCATGTCCCACCTCTTGAAGTCCTCCTCCATTTGTTCTACCAGCCGAGTCAGATTAAGTCTGTGCAAGGTTCCCCAGCTCCTAGCGATCTGAATCCCCAGGTATCGGAAGTTTCTTTCCACTTTCCTTAGAGGCAAGCCTTCTATCTCTCTACTCTGGTCCCCTGGATGTATCACAAATAATTCACTCTTCCCCATGTTTAGCCTATACCCCAAGAAATCCCCGAACCCCCTCAAAATTTGCATAACCTCTATCATCCCCCCCGCTGGGTCCGACACGTATAACAATAGGTCATCCGCGTATAACGAGACTCGGTGTTCTTCTCCCCCTCTAATCACCCCTCTCCATTTCCTGGAGTCTCTCAACGCCATGGCCAGAGGTTCAATTGCCAACGCTAACAACAATGGAGACAGCGGGCATCCCTGTCTTGTTCCCCTATATAGTCGGAAATACTCCGATCTATGTCGACCTGTAACTACGCTTGCCGTTGGAGCCCCATAAAGAAGTCTAACCCAGCTAATAAACCCGTTCCCGAACCCAAACCTCCTTAACACTTCCCATAAATACTCCCACTCCACCCTATCAAATGCCTTCTCTGCGTCCATTGCCGCCACTATCTCTGCCTCCCCCTCCACTGGGGGCATCATTATCACCCCTAATAGTCGTCGCACGTTAACATTCAGTTGTCTCCCTTTTACGAACCCTGTCTGGTCTTCGTCAACCACCCCCGGGACACAGTCTTCTATCCTCGATGCCAGTACCGTTGCCAACAATTTGGCGTCCACGTTCAATAATGAAATGGGTCTATAGGACCCGCACTGCATCGGCAACACTTTCTAAACCAATGACTACTGCCATCTAGGACAAGAGCAGCAGATACCTGGGATCCCCACCACCTGGAGGTTCCCCTCCAAGTCACTCACCACCCTGACTTGGAAATATATCGGTCGTTCCTTCACTGTCACTGGGTCAAAATCCTGGAACTCCCTCCCTAACAGCATCATGGGTGTACCTACACCATGTGGACTGCAGCGGTTCAAGAAAGCAGCTCACCACCACCACTTTCTCAAGGGCAACTAGAGATAGGCAATAAATGCGGGTCTAGCCAGCGACACCCACATCCCGTAAGTGAATTTAAAATATGTGCCAATAGGACACTTAACTAAACTGAAGCAGAAGTGTTGCCAGCTCCTCCATCTCAGGGTTGAAGGTGCTAATCAGAAGCGTCCTATTTTGACTTGAGTACATTGCCTATCCTAGAAATAAAATGACCCACAGGGAGTACTTGAGGCGAACAGCATTGAAGGATTTGGGGATGTTGCTGTTTCGATCCCAACAGCATCGTCAATACTGTGGGTATTTCTATGTATCTCGGTGAACCACAAGCCTTCCCTTATATCGATCAAATAACCACACTAGTTAGTTGGTTCAAAAGATGGTTTATTTACATACACAAGAGTTATCTCAACATGCAAATACAATATCTACTATGAGTTAAACTTTTCCTATCAGCTACAATAACCTATACTTAACTTCAGGGTGACCGGCACTGTGCAAATGGATAAGGCCTTTAGCTGGATTTCATTTGGCTGGTTCGAAGAAAGTGGATCTGTCTCTGTTGGGCTCATCCGTCAGGTAGCGATCGTTGGTCTTGAACTTGGCTGGCTGTTCCTGCTGCAATTGGCTGGCACAGGCCGGGTCCAAAAAAGACAGAACACATGGCTGTGCTCTTTGGGGTGATCCTTAACCTTGGACCCAATAGTTCGACAGGGCTCTGATCGCTCTCTTCGATTTTGGCCAATAAAGGGGCGGGTGCCTTGGTAGCCGGGCGGGTCCTTAGCGGTCATTGACCTTGGCAGTTGTGCTTTCTGAGTAAGGGGAGTGGCGCTGATCAGTCTGTGGCTGTGCCGGTTGCTTGTTTGGAGTTCTATTGTCCTGGGAAAATGGAGCATTAAAATGTAAATGAGAGGGGGTTTTAGTCAGGTCTGGTTACCTGTGTTTTAGATACACATAGGCCATCAGTCCCATGGTCCTTTGCAGGTGGCCATCTTAGATGGCTACAGGGAGAAACTGGGGAAGGAACCAATGGGAGAAAGATATGCTGAGAGTATCGAGGTGAAGATGGATGGGAGGAGGTTCATATGAAGCATTCACATCAGCATTGACCAGTTCTGTTCATGTCCGTGCCGCACGTTCCATGTTTGTGCCAGCCTGGTTAGGAAGTATTACACCAACCAGGAATGTTGATATTCCCAGGTAAGCATGATCTGTATTGGCCTAAAAAATAATATGGATATAGAGAGTTTTGTAGCGACACTGAACACATTTTGTCCCAGTGCCTCATTAGGATTTATCTAACACACAACAGCAACTAGACAAATCATCTCCTCACCACTGATTTATGAAGAGGAGAATAAGCTATCCCCTACGGGGCTCTCTTCTTCTCCTCGTTTATTTTAATGAGAAAAGTAGCCATTCAGTAATAGTTCAAGATTGGATTCTGTCAATGCCATGGATGGATGTAGATCCTAACATTCTCTCAAACAGAAGAAAATAATTACATTTCTGCTTTGTGTTGAGACTAAACTCAGCGGTAGAAGTAGGAACATAGGAACTAAGGGCAGAGTGCGCTAAATCCGGACTCCCCAAAGCTCGATCGTCATCTCCAAGGCACAAATGAGGAGCGTGATGGAATATTCTCCACTTGCCTGGATGTGTGCAGCTCCACCAACACCCGAAGTGCGACACCGTCCAGGATAAAGAAGCCCGCTTGATTTGAGAGCTCATCTGCCCTCAAGAGACATCCCACTCCCTCAGCATCGATTCAAAGTGGCAACATCTACAGGATGTCCTGCAGCAGCTCACCAAGGTTCCTGTGACAGCACCTTCCAAACCCACGGCCAGACAACATTGGACAACGGCAGCAGACACATGGGGAACACCGCCACATGCAGTTCTCCCTCCAAGTGACACATCATCCTGACTTGGAACTCTATCCCCATTCCTTCACGGTCACCGGATCAAAATCTTGGAACTCCCTCCCCAATAGTGACGTAGGTGTACCTCCACCACTCACTGCAAAGGTTCTAGAAGGCAATTCACCACCGCCTTCGCGAGGGCGACTAAGAATGGGCAACAAATGCTGGCCTAGCCGGCGACACCTACATCCCACGTGACTCAGATTGTTGTCACCTATTTTGCAGTCCAATGCAGCAAACTTAATCTTTCCGGCAACATTTTGTGAAACCCGGGCGACCTTTAGAGTAACACTTGATTTGGTCAGGTGCCATCAAAGGTTCTCAGCAAGGAGGGCTGGAATTGAAGAAGAAGGGCTATAAAATATGTTGACAAGACTTTACTAAAAGTTGGAAGAAACCAAAGCCATGCAGGCATGAATTACTGCCTCCCTCCCAGAAGTAGTTTTATGGTTTCAGCCTGACTGATGAAATATTGCAATTGCTGCTGCAGAATCAATGAAGTATCAATGCTTTAGGGTATCGTTCTGTAATACTCATGTACAATTATTATGAGGAAACCATCTCAAAAGCTTTCAACAGATTACATCTTAAAGCACTTACATAATTACAACAAGACCATTAGTTACAAGTAGATACAGAGAACATTTTTATTAAAAGCATCTCCACTACAGAATAAATAGGAAGTTAATTTACAATTCAGCGTAATAACTACATCACTTTCCAAATATGGATTTTGAATCTGTGTACAGGTATAAAACACATCTAACAATAAATAACGAATGCCACTACCATATAACATTGCTAATTTTAAACAGAGCAGCACTATAGCATTCTGTGCCACTCCATGGCACACACACACAGGATGACAGCTATAACAAAACCTCTTGCATAGGACTATTGTATTTCGAGGCTGTTTGTACAGAATTTCCCGTCTTTCCAGTACTGGAACATGACTAGCATACAGCATTACTCAAAACATATAATGTGCTTGGCCACAGTTACCAGGACCTCGTGTGGGCAGTTGGTGGAACTAAACAGATCTGACTGGAAGCATTTGCGCCAATGGGATCATTTATTGGCTTAAACAAACCGTTTCCTCATCTGCAGACTTGAATTCATTCCTCAAACAAAGACCTCCAAATCAAGCTCTAAAACTATCCTCTTTCAGCTCTTCCAAAGACTCTTTCTTCTACAAACTGTATTTATCAGGTTTTGTTTCTTAAATATTAGCAGGAAGATCTGGAGTTGGTTCGAGTGAAAGTTACATTTCGCTAACCTAGCTTGGGGGGGGGGAAACAATTCCCATCTTTCAATTCGACATTTACCCTCCAGACTCAACACTGGTTCCCATGTCAAATTGGTACCACTTGTTTCCATTCTTTTCCAGACAGCTTTCGTGTCTCGTCCCATTACCCTCGCTGTTTTTTGCCAGGCTTCATTATCCCTTTCTTGTCATTTAATCTCTCCTGCCTTTCAGCCTTAACGGGCCTGGCTAGATACAACCCCAGAAATGAAGAATCCCAAATCTTCAGCTTCTTCCTCCCCCACTTGACACCGTCGCATCCAGCCTCTTTCAGCTCTGATGGAAGATCACTGGCCTGAAACGTTAACTCTGCTTCCCTCTCCGCACAGATGCTGCCTGACCTGCTGAGTTTATCCAGCATTTTCTGCTTTTCTCTTTGTTTAAACTCCCCAGTACACGGCTCTCTGCTCCAAACAGCCTGTGGTTAATTCAACTATTGACATTGCCCTTCTACTGACCTTCTTCTGGGGAGGGACCTGAACCACACTTGGTCCCTCTTCCTCGTCCACCCACCTTTCTCGCACCCCCATGAACAATAGGAATTCTCTATGTAGATAAAAGAGTGTTGTTACTAAATCGCAAGGCAGCTGTAATGCTCCCATAATGTATCTTAAAGGTTTGTAGAAAATGTTAACATGAGTTTATATTTGAAGGAAAATGCAACTCTTCGAAAGTCAGCGAACGTTAAAAGCGCATCAACTTCATTAAAAGATATACATCAACTTTTAAGGTGAACTTTTCAATGTAATTAACACCACAGAAAAACACTTCCAAAACTGGGTTCCAACAAAAGGCAAAACTGCTACCTCTTTGACAAGCAAAAGAAAATGTGGCATCATTTTCCAGTATTGTAAATGCAGAATGCACAGTTTAATACCGTAAAGCGGCCGAGATCTATTAATTTCCAATTTCTTTACAGTACTAAATTAGTGAATGAGGTTTCTTTCAATATTGCTTCTTTATTATCTCAAAGATCCATACAAACAAAATAATCTCATTGAAGTACGTCTTCAGAAATTGTACAGATGGACTGCATGATGCGGCTCATGTTACCCTACAGAAATGTACGAAAGTCAAAAGGACGGGTGACTTTAAAAGAAAAAAAATCATTCAGACATTGCTGTCGATCTCAAGAACAAGACGATATTGGCAAGAAAAAGTCCTTTGAAAACAACGTTAGGCCGGGGGGGGGGGGGGGGGGGGGGGGGGGAAATAGTTTGCTACATTGAGTCATCATTGGAACGATCACACACAAACAAACAATTACAGAAGCGGTAAAATACTGCAGATGCTGGAAACATGAAACAAAAACCAGAGAATGCTGGAAATACTTGGCATCAATGAATTTTCTGTTGTTGAATGTAGTTTATGTGAGATCGTTTAAATTATATAACGATATTGGGCCTGTACGAAAACGTTTAACAGATACAAGGGGCGGGATTCTACGGTCCCCCAGCCGCGTGTTTTTTGGTGGCGCGCCGCGCACTGGAGGCGGGATCGTCTCGTCCTGCCATTTGTCAATGGGATTTCTCACTGGAGAAGCCCCACGCCACTGGAAAACCCGTGAGCGGGGCGCGCTGCGGGCAGAACAGAGAATTCCAACGGCCAGAGAATTCTGGCCAAGATGTTACACTTAAATCCCAACATTTACTATTAGCACTGCGAGCTAATGATCCACCTCGCCGTGTTTCTATCACGCAGATAGAAACTCTTGATTCAGTCATTTCACAGCACTTTCTACACCGGCGCTTTGCAGTGCCATGTGATTTATTCTTGCTAGTCTAGTTTCGAGACACGAGGCAAGGGGTAGGCTATTCACATCGAATCAGTCCAGACTGGAGCCACAAATCTGCTTTTTAATCTCAGTAATCTTCATTTGTTTTGACCCAAAATAGGTTTTTTTATTTAAAAAAAAGATAACTTAAACAAGGCAAGTTTACGAGTTGGGTTGACTTTAAAGTAAGCTTCACCAATCTGGCCCACACACTTATTTATACTCAACCATCTTGTTCTCGACCCATACATCTTTCTGGATGCATGTTGTGCAAAAAGACAATAATTTGAACGTCTTGCACAGCAATTCGGTTTTGCTCGGTTGTTGGAACGTATCGCAATTGTATGCTCGTTGCAGAACAGAGGGGGCAAAGTCAGAATCAGCTACTTAAGCAGTCACAACACCTGAGAATTTAGATTTGCTCATGTTTAAAATAAGCATTTTTGAAAATGACCATTTAATAGTCTTACGGAAATTATGGTCGAGGATTTAAAGAGGGTTCTGTAGTGTCTTCTAGATAAGATATATGCTACCATTATATTCCTATGTTCAGAATTGTGCAAAATAATACCTCTATTATTGGAAGAACCTCTCTCCTTTGCAAGGATCTGAAATTCAAGTTTTCTTTTTAAAAAAAAAGGTCCCTTTGGGGAGTGAGAGTTCTGTCTTTTTGTCCGTAAGGCGAAACACCGAAATTCAACAAGCTAACTTTTCAGAGACCAACGCGCTCATTCAGGATTAGCGATGGAAATGTTAGTGTTCAAATTATGTAAACTTAAGGCAAAGAGAGAGAGAGAGAGAGAGAGAGAGAGAGAGAGGAGGAAATATTTATTTCTATATAAACACAGGGAATTATGATGTTCTGGAACGCACAGCCAGAAAGGGCAGTGGAAGCAGATGCAATAGTAAACTTCAAAATAAAGGAACTGGATAAATACTTGAAAGGGCCAAATTGCTAGGGCTTTTAGAGGAAGGGAGTGGGAAGGTGTTGGGGGGTGAGAAAGAGGTATAGTGGGACTAACTGGATTGCTTGTCATATGAGGAGCGGTTGAGGAGTCTGGGTCTGTACTCGTTGGAGTTTAGAAGGATGAGGGGGGATCTCATTGAAACTTACAGGATACTGCGAGGCCTGTGTAGAGTGGACGTGGAGAGGATGTTTCCACTTGTCGGAAAAACTAGAACCAGAGGACACAATCTCAGACTGAAGGGACGATCCTTTAAAACAGAGATGAGGAGGAAGTCACTGAGTGTCTTTAAGACAGAGATAGATAGGTTCTTGATGAATAAGGGGATCAGGGGTTATGGGTAGAAGGCAGGAGAATGGGGATGGGAAAAATATTAACCACGATTGAATGGCGGAACAGCAGATTCAATGGGCCGAGTGGCCTAATTCTGCCCCAAAGACTAGACACAGTTATGAGAGGCCAAGAGGCCTCCTTTCTCTGCTGTATCTTTCTATGATTCTACAGCATGTTGATTTGATGGGGTTGGGGAGGGAAGAGAGCAACGCTTGGAATCTTCTTTCAAGCTGGGTAAGAAAGACAAGCGATCATGACTCCAAAGCGTATCTTAGTTCTTGTTTCTCCACTCCACCGGCCGCAATTTGTGACACTCGGAAGTTTAAAAAAAAAATTATTTATTGGGATGTGGGCATTGGTGGCAAGGGCAGCATTCATTGACCGTACCTTGAATGGAGTGGGTTGCTAAGGCAACTCAGAGTCAGCCACATCGCTGTGGGTCTGAAGTTACATGTAGGCCAGATCAGGGAAGGATAGATTTCCTGATGGTGACGGTAATAAGGTCACACATAGCCTTTAATGCAAAAGCAGCTTTTTATTCCAGGATAGATTTTCTTTTAACTTGTTCCACCTTTGGGTTAAGTGTGGCTTTGGACAAGGTCAGTTACGTCAGCCTGATGGCCAGTAGCAAAAATGTCCCCTCTTGCAAAGAAGATTGCAACTGGCCAAGTGTGCCACAGGATACATCAGCATAGCACTGTTCCAGAAAAGAAGCACTTGTTGCTCACTGTGCTGCTGTAAAAGATTAACTAAAAATGGATCTTTAAATACCTCACAATATTATCTCAACAGGGAGATGCCAATTTTTAAAAAAAAGTCGCGTCTGGATTGAATTGAAAAGGAGAAACAATTGCACGCCATGAGAGAGATAATCAATAACTTGGCAGGTAGTTTGTTATTACTTATATTCTTTACCATGGGACCATCATTTTGCATTAATGCTACATAAGAATTAGGGACAGAAGTAGGACATAGATCTCGAGTTTGCTCTGCCATTCAATTAGATCTGACCCTCGCTTTCCTGTCAGTTCCCCACATATTCCTCTCTAGTTCAAAGATCTGACTGCTTCAGCCTTGAACATATTCAAGAACCCAGCCCCCACAGCACTCCGGGGTAGAGAATTCCAAAGAGATGTCTTGCTTTTCTGCCCCCCCCCCCACCTTTCCAAAGTGAATACCCCTGCTGCCAAGTATTTTGCCCACTCGCCTAACCCATCTACATCCCCTTGTAGACTCTTTACCTCTTCTAGACAACCCTGCCTTGGGAGTCGTCGGCAACTTTAGCCACCCACACATTCGGGGGGGGGGGGGGGGGGGGGGGGGGATTCTCCTGTCGCACCCGCCCGCTGACCGGATATTCCCGCCCGAGGTCAATGGACCGTTACGTGGTCCGCAACCCGCCCGTGGCGATCCTGCGGCGGGCGGGGCAGAAGAATCCAGCCCTCAGTCCCTTCCTCCAAGTCACTGATATTGATTGTAGTTGCCGCACCAGCACTGCCCTGTGGGGACCCCCACCCCCCACAACTAATTATGGTTTGCCAACCCAAAAAATGGCTCATGTATCCCGATTCCCTGTTTTCAGTTAGTTAACCAATCTCTCTATCCGTGCCAATATAGCCCCACCAATTTTCCAGTTGAATTATTTACAAGGCAAATTATGGGACAAATTCAACAAACAAACTGGGTTTGCCGTTGCCTCTAGCATGCCTCCTCATTTAATTGTCCGATTAACTCAACATAAACCATTCTCGATTCTGAATGTAAACTGCATGGTGATAAGTTAAACTAACTAGTGGGAGTGAACTAAAAACCTCAAAAGCATCAAGCCCGATTTCCTGCTGGGTAGTTCGGGAAAAACAAATGCAGAACACTTGCAGGGTTTCAATTATATTTACAAAGAAAAAAAATTGTTGATCGTTTATGCACACAAGGGATAAAAATGGCTAATGCACAAGGTTAGGTGGATATTTTCATATGTAAAATGAGAAGTCCCTCTCTAACACTGAAGTTTGCAAATAAGCTGTTTGTCACATCTCAGTTTGCAGATTTTCCTCTTCAATTCGGTTTGTCTAAGAAGCTTCCACAAATTGTAGCTTTAAAAAAAAGGATCAGTTCCAGTTAATACCCCCTTTAAATTGAACTCAAGGTATGAATTTTCTCTTATTAAAAAAAAGTGTCATGCAACATAGCTGCTCAAAACAGAATCCTGTGTCAAGGAAATGGATTTAAGACCAAATTAAATACACTCAAACTAAACTCAACTACTGACCGATGACCATGTCTAACCATTTTCTGTAAGCAGTAGCAAATCTGGCTTGCTCTAAATTAGTGCAACCGGCTAGGATTGCGTCAATGAATCGGTGTTCTTCTAGCAAGCTGTGCAAGTCTAGCGAAGGCCCACGTTTGAGGCGCTTGATATCCTGCGTGTAGCCTTGCTTGGCCCGGTCGGCCACGGCATCGCCGTCGATGCCCCGTGCGGAGTAACTGCCCGCGGTGGCCATCTGAACATTGTCCTTCGTCCCCTCGCTCCTGTTGCTGCTGTCCGACAGGACCTGGAGACGATCCCTGTTCCAGCAGTGCCAGAGGTAAAAGACAGACCTCCTGCAAGAGAAAAGGGAAAGCAGCTGATTCCCACATCCGATAGGGGAGTTCGGTAATTACTTATCAAATCATTAGCTCCCCGCGGCAAATATAAATGGATCACTTATGACAACTGCTGTCATTTAGATAACACCTCTAATGTAGTAAAACATCTCAAGGCACTTTGCAAGATGTTATGTCTTGTGGCTTCCAGAAGTTCTATATAACCACACTTTTAAACCCAAACATAGGAGTTTCATCCTGTGCATTTTCAGATCAAACCATGTGCTGCAAACTGGTACATGGTGAGTTCAATACTCGGACCGTACTGCGGGCGTGATGTGGCACTCTACAAATATACATAAGCATGAACATATAGTTCCTAAATAACATTAGAAGAATATGACATATTTGGCACCGAGTCACACAAGATATTCAGACAAGTGACCAGACGCTTGGTCAAGAGGCAGGTTTTGAGCAACATTTGAAGGGCGAAGTGAGAGATGGAGAAGGTTAGGGAGGGAATTCCAGAGTTTAGGCAGCTGAAGGCAAGCTCACGAAAGACGGAGCGATGGGAATTAGGGCCACAGCCCTGGGCACAATTTGAAACTGGAAGGCCTTTGTTGGATAGCTGGAAGTTACCACATGAAATACAAACAAACAATGCTCAAGTGTAAAGGCGGAACCAAAGTCATTATGGTTGGACTCTTATGGGTATATCGGGGGCTGACGCCCTTTCTGGAAAGGTCCGCAGCCTTACGTGCCAGTCAGACACTCAACATGCCCCAGGGTGAAAGTCCCACCAATCAGAGGCCTGCACCCGACTTGATCGCGGGGTGGAGGAGAATCTTGAGTGGCCAATTAATGCTCAACGACGAGAGTCTCAATTGGCAGCATTCCCACCACAGACCTCATCAGGGCTGGCAAAGGCGGCGACCGGGTCCCCAGCACCAACGTCACCAACCACCTCCAATTAATATTACAATTTCAAACTCTGTTTTTTAAAATAAAAACTTACTTCAGGTGTTCAACTAAAATAGAAAGACAACAAAACTAATATTTAACTTCATCATTGTTCCATACCTCATAAATCACCCGTGTGTAATTTACGCTCTCTGGCCTTCCAGCCGATCACACACCTTCTCTTTGGTTCTTTGCCCCTCTCCCCACCTCCCCGCCCGATTAACTCCTGTTACATCTCCAAACATACCTGTTATAACCTGCCTACTGACGATTGGCTGGGGACTAATGATTATCCCACAATCCTATGGGAGTATGAACTTCCCCAATGAGGGGGGCGGAGAAACTCCTACTATAAATAAGCTGGCCAGTCCAGGAACCAAGAGGAAGGAGAAGGTAGCAAGGGAAGTTACTGCTACGTATATATTGTTATAGTAAATAAACTTTATTATTTTGTATCCTTAAAACTCGTGCTGGATTTTTCGGGGCCCTTACAAAACTGGCGACGAGGGTTAAAGTGAATAGCTGTCTACACTGCTGAAGCCACCTCCCTGGATTTTTGTTGGATACAGGTTGGAAGTTGTTTTCTATTATACCATGCCTCTGTACGGACGTTTGGATGTTTTTGATGCTGCGCTGGAAAGCTGGAACCAGTACACGCAACGGATGCGTTACTATTTCCGGGCAAACAATATCACTGAAAACGAGCGCCAGGTGGTCATATTGCTCACCGCCTGCGGCCCGCATACGTTTGGGGTGATTAGGAGCCTTGCGTACCCAGCTGTGCCGGACACCAAAACGTTTGACGAACTTGTGAATATAGTGGGGCAACACTTTAACCCAACCCCGTCCACGATAGTCCAGCGTTACCGGTTTAATACCGCTGAGAGGACCCCTGGAGAATCCCTTGCCGATTTTTTTATCCAGGCTACGCGGGATTGCGGAATACTGTGACTATGGTGAGACCTTGTCAGAAATGTTACGCGACCGTTTGGTTTGCGGTATTAACAATGCGGCCACCCAGAGAAAGTTGTTAGCGGAGCCAACATTGACTTTTCAACAGGCAATACAAATAGTCTTGTCCCGAGAGAGCGCAGAGCGAGGAGTACAGGAGCTACAGGGAATGGAAGTGCATGCCTTGGGGCGAAACCCTTTCCGCCCAAAAACGTCCCCCTGCACTCCTGCGGTACCTTGGGCGAGGCAACGACCAGACCGACGCCAGTGGCCATCGGACATTCCTCCCCGAAGGGAGCCTTCTCCAGAGCCAATGGATGAGGAGCCATGTCTGTGTCAGACTTGTAGGCGCCGACCCCGTCGCGGACGGCGGTCCTGGGGACGCCAGAGGCGCCGTCGTTCCGACCGAAACTGGGACCAGCCCAGGGGCCGTAACTGGGACCAGCCCAGAGGCCGTACCTTCCATGTGGATGAACCTGCGGCGACCACTCCTGAGGACGTGGAGACGGAGGACGACTGCCTGCAGCTGCATTGTGTGGCAGCTCCCCGTGTGGCCCCCATTAAGGTGACAGTACGGGTCAATGGCCACCCGCTGGAGATGGAGTTGGATACTGGCGCAGCGGTCTCCGTGATCGCCCAGAGGACATTCGACCGCATCAAGCAGGGTATACAGACCCTTACACTAACTGACTCACAGGCCAGGTTGGCCACCTACACGGGAGAACCACTGGACATTGCAGGAACTACAATGACCCCTGTTGTCTATGGACACCAGGAGGGGCGTTTCCCACTTATTGTAGTGCGTGGCCATGGGCCCAGCCTGTTGGGTCGGGACTGGTTGCGCCATTTGCGGTTGCAATGGCAGCACATCCTCCAAACAGTTTCTGGAGGGTTGACTGAGGTGCTAGGACGATACCCAGAGGTATTCCAGCCTGGTCTGGGGAAAATAAAAGGGGCCGTAGCCTGTATCCAAGTTGAACCAGGAGCCACACCGCGCTATTTCCGGGCGCGCCCAGTGCCTTACGCTTTGCTCGAGAAGGTAGAAGGGGAGCTCACTCGTTTGGAGAGTTTGGGTATTATCAGGCCTGTCCGTTTTGCTGACTGGGCAGCACCAATTGTGCCAGTAATGAAGCCAGATGCCACAGTTCGCTTGTGTGGCGACTATAAACTTACAGTGAATACAGTTTCCCGACTCGACCGATACCCAATGCCTCGCATAGAGGATCTCTACGCGAAACTTGCAGGCGGACTCTCATTCACAAAATTAGATATGAGTCACGCCTACCTGCAGTTGGAGCTGGACCCTGCCTCCCGACCATATGTAACAATTAACACACACCGGGGCCTGTATGAATATACACGGTTGCCCTTTGGAGTATCCTCTGCCTGCGCAATTTTTCAACGTGTTATGGAGGGCATTTTGAGAGGTTTACCACGTGTGGCTGTCTACCTAGATGACGTGTTGATTACAGGGACGTTGGAGCAAGAGCATTTGGAAAATCTGGAGGCTGTCCTTAAACGCCTTTCGGAGGCTGGAGTCCGTTTACGTCACACAAAGTGCGTATTTCAGGCAAAAGAAGCAGTCTTCCGGATCAATGGACATGAGACTGGCTCGGTTTTTGTTTACGTACAGGACCACCCCCCCATACAGTGACTGGGGTAGCTCTCGCAGAACTCCTAATGGGCCGGAGACTTCGCACCCGCCTTAGTATGGTCTTCCCGGACATTGGCGCAAAAGTACGCCGCACACAAGAACGGCAGGGACCGGGATTGTCTCAGCATCGTCCGATTCGGCAGTTTGCGCCCGGTGACCCAGTATTCGTGCGGAATTTTGCTGGTGGTGCCCAATGGGTTCCTGGGGTAATCTTTCGCCAAACGGGCCCTATATCGTACCAAGTGCAAGCCCAGGGTCGTCTCCAGCAAAAACATGTAGACCACGTCCGGTCCAGAAGATCATCCCCGCAAAAGATTCCCCGCCCCCGGAGCTCAGTTCAACAGCGGCAAAGACCAGAAACAAGGGAAGGTAGTCCTCCAAATCTTCCACTGGTGCCTCACTCAAAGCCTGCGCAGGTCATGAAGGGACCGAATGGGGACAGAGACGCTGACATGACGGAGGCAGCAGACTCTGACTCCGAGATGGAGACACAGGATGAATCAGAGGGGGAATCCTCGGGTCCACAGGCCGTGGATGTACAACCGCGCCGTTCATCACGGAAGCGCCGCGTGCAAATGGCGTCCGGCCTGCGGCCAAACGAGTTCGACGCCTCCCTTCGCCAGGGCCTACGGTGGATTCCTTGGACTTTGGGGGGGAGGGATGTTATAACCTGCCTACTGACGATTGGCTGGGGACTAATGATTATCCCACAATCCTATGGGAGTATGAACTTCCCCAATGAGGGGGGCGGAGAAACTCCTACTATAAATAAGCTGGCCAGTCCAGGAACCAAGAGGAAGGAGAAGGTAGCAAGGGAAGTTACTGCTACTGCTATGTATATATTGTTATAGTAAATAAACTTTATTATTTTGTATCCTTAAAACTCGTGCTGGATTCTTCGGGGCCCTTACAAAAATACCCATGATGATGGGCGGTCATCATCGCGAAACGGTAACTGGGTTCTCTCTCCACACATTTCAGATTTCCATCACCTTCAGTATTTGGGTCCTTTCACGGAACACACATGCGGCAAACAAATGATCACTATTGGTATCTCACCAAAAATCATCGTAACCCAGGAGAGGTCTGCTCCATCGGTTCACATTCCCCACTTACGTTCAAATAAAGCACGTCGGAAACTTTTTACCCAGTCACACCGTCAGTGACGGTCCCATGTAACTCCTCAGCAAACTCATCTGGTCCATACCACGGGTCAACACTTGTGATGGGAGCCAGGTATTGGCAGGTGCTTCTTTTCCCCCAGAGACTGGCACCCGGAAGGTATTACCAGCTGATGCAGCGCGTGCGGGCTCTCGGTCGTGAAGAGGGAGGTGGACCGGTTCCTGTCTGGGGCACAGGTAATGTCCCCAGAAAAGGCCAGTGTCTTTGTGAACGGGGCACTTGATATTAGATTCCCTCGCACCCGGTTTCAATCACCTGAGCCGGGGCCGGAGAGGGATTTGGGCATTTACCCGCCTTTGGGGCCTCGTGGTTTTTGCCTCTCGGGAGATCACATGACTACGGGAGAGTGGAAAGTAGTAGGGTAGGGTGAGCTTGAAGGAGCAGTTACAGCCGGTCTTTTCCTACCATGATCATTTTGTACGTTTGGTCGAAGACCAATTCTTTCCCCTTTCGCGTTTATGCAATTCCGAAGGTTGCACTCTTCCTTGCGCCTCCGGCATTCGGGGAGAGGGGCTGGGACTCCCGTGTGGCCAATTCCCCGCTGGGTCACAGTCTGTGCGGAGTCTGCACGTTCTCCCCGTGTCTGCGTGGGTTTCCTCCGGGCGCTCCGGTTTCCTCCGACAGTCCAAAGACGTGCAGGTTAGGTGGATTGGCCACGATAAATTGCCCTTAGTGACCAAAAAGGTGAGGAGGGGTTATTGGGTTACGGAGATAGGGTGGAAGTGAGGGCTTAAGTGGGTCGGTGCAGACTCAATGGGCCGAATGGCCTCAATCGCTGGCTTTGAAAGCAGACCAAGGCAGGCCAGCAGCACGACTCAATTCCCGTATCAGTCTCCCCGAACAGGCGCCGGAATGTGGCGACTAGGGGCTTTTCACAGTAACTTCATTTGAAGCCTACTTGTGACAATAAGCGATTTTCATTTCATTTTCTGCACTGTATGTTCTATGTAAGGCAGGGTTATCACTGTCTCTGCAAAACAAACCTCCCATCAGCCCGCACAACGGCCCCAGCCCTTTCTTGGCAATTGTACCGGATCACAGACATCAGTCCCGGGGAACAGTCCCGTAGGTACACCCACTGTGCTGTTAGGGAGGGAGTTCCAGGATTTTGACCCAGTGACAGTGAAAGAACGGCCGATACATATCCAGGTCTGGGTGGTGTGTGGCTCGGAGGGTGGCTGGCAGGTGGTGGTGTCCCCGTGTGTCTGCTGCCCTTGTCCTTCTAGGTGGTCGAGGAATAGTGTTTGGAAGGTGCTGTGCACAAGATATCCCCCCTACAAATGTACACCTTTGCTTCCGGCACATACTCAAAGGAGTGCAAACTATTAAAAGATCCCCTCTTCATTCAAAGAAGCTGAAATTCAGCTTTAAGCTCTTTGGTCAGGGAGCTCAATGTATTTCCATTCTTGTTGAAATAACAAAGTGCATTACTGGATCCAACCGTACAGATGTCGCAGAGATCAATGAGGATTAATGGGACAAATTATATTATGTATTATTATGTAAATTTAAGGCAATTGGCACAAGAACCAGAGAAAATACATGATAGGGAACGGCATTTCAACACTACAGGGGAGTGGAACTTATTGGATAACTACGAGCTAGTAGAGGCTTTATGGCTTCCTCCTGCTGTTTGTGAGACTGAGTGTCTACTATTCGGTGTTGAAGCACGTTCGATCATTTAGTGTGGGTTTCAGAATTAAATAAAAAACACAGGGTTAAATGTAACAGAGTGAGAGTTTGTCACTGGCGCCATCTAGCGGCAAAGCATAACAGTTACAATTCTGGTCAGATGTGAATTACTGACCTAAAAGCAAACCGCTTTTAAAAAAAAAAAGGCTTTTGTTTCTATCGTGCCTTTCAGGACAGGACATCCCAAAGTGCTCGAAAGCTAATGGAAGCCAAATACTTTCAAGATGCAGTCACCCTCACAAGGGAAACACAGCAGTTAATTTGTCCACAGCAAGTTAGTTCTCACAAACTGCAATGCGACAACGACCACATAATGTGACGTTGGTGGAGGAACCTGGGAGAACCGCCCTGCTCTTCTTCAAAATCATGGCCAAGTAACCGACTATGTCCGCCTGACAGGGCAGACAGAGGAAGTGATTTAACGGAAACGTTTCCCAAGTGTCATTCTGGGCGCGATCGGCCGGTGTTTCTCGATGGCCCTAGTTGGCGAGATCACGACCCGTATTTAACGGCACTTAGTGCTGGAAATGAGCCCCCTCGAGATTCTCACCATTACTGGCTGTCTCACCGTCTGATTCGCCAGTCTCGCCGCTAACAAGGGCTTTTAAGCGCTCCCTCACGACTCACTCCCAGTCAGCACACAAGTGTGGCAGCGCGCAGAGCTGCTCCTCGCTTGGGGGATACCAATCTGGCTAGACAACCCGGCACCGTTGATGAGAGACGGGGCATCCTGGTCTCCCGAGGGGGTCGGACACCCAGCAGCAGGGTCACCCATACCGCCTGGGAGGCAGTGGTAGCGGCTGTCAGTGCGGGCAGCATGACCAGGAGGACCACCGTCCAATGTCGGAAGATGATCAACAACCTCCACTGATGCTGCAAGGGTAAGTGACCGTCCCTCTCCTGGCATCAGTTCCGCCTGTAACCCCTCAAATGGCCAACCACCCTCACACAAATCACTGCCTGACACCTCACACCCTTCCCTACATCCGTTCATCATGCTTGTTCCTCAGCACCCCTGGCACTCACCAGCACAACCCCTTCATGTCCAGTTGCGGTGCTCACACATGCCACCTGCTGGAGACTCCCTGATCCAGCAAGTGTGCAGCTTACAATGCCCTCTCCCTTTGTCCGCACTGGAGAAGATAGCCTATAATAAGCGGGAAAGGGCCAAGACGAGGAGAGGAATACCAGAGATTCTTCACCCCATATGAGGAATGGGCTCTGGAGATCGTGGGGGTGGTCGAGGAGCGAGCAGTCACCAGCAGCAAGGTTGGCCTGTGTCACAGAGGTGAGGATCCCCTGCCCCTTCACCCAGATGACCTGTCTTAAGTGAGATGTTCATGTCAGACAGAATGACCCTCCCCTCTCACTGACCACATGTCTATACTCTCCAGGATATCCATCTGATGAGGTAGGACCATCCAGAGTTGTGTTCCCCCCCCCCCCCCCCGGCACCCAAGAGACCACCTCGGAGGAGAGCTCCAAGGAGAACACCATTGATGTCTCACAGCTGTCACCCCCACCCTCCAGCAGCACAGAGACACACACCTCTGTGGGCGACATTAGTGGACAGGGTTCTGGGGCACAGTCTGGTGAGCACCACACTGCTGCTGACGTACATCAGGTGGAGGCAGGAACATCCAAGGGAGACATCAGTCAGAGGCCTGCTGGGGTCCCAGGGCACAGCTGAGGCCCAGTGAGACGCTGAGCTTCTGCGCAAAGTTATCCCAGAGCTGACGCAATAAGGACATGGCCGCGAGAGTCAGGAGGCGATGTCAGCAACATTCCAGCACAGCCGATTGGAGGAGTCCCAAAGGCTATGGGTGCTGGAGACGATGCCGACAATGCACGGCACCGAGGTGGCGACCGCAGTGGAAAGCCTGGAGCACGAGGTCAGCACCTTGCGTGGTGGTGCCCAAGGCAGGCTCAGTCTGTGACGACCTCAAAATCATGTCCCACTTGCTGAGGGAGACACAGGTGGACATTGCCAAGGCACTGCAGAGAATCGCTGAGGGCATCAACACCATGGTGCAGACACTGGGGCGGCGCCAGGGCTGGCAGAGGCTCCTGGAGCTCACTCCAGCTGCCCCTCCCATAGGTCGGATTTGAACCCAGGTCCCTGAAGCTGTGAGGCAGCAGTGCTAACCACTGTGCCACCGTGCTGCCCAAACTCTGAATCCCCCCCCCCCCCCCCCGTGAGGCAGCAGTGCTAACCACTGTGCCACCGTGCTGCCCAAACTCTGAATCCCCCCCCCCCCACCCCACTCCTGACACCGGCGCATCTCAAGGGCAGCGGGCAGGACAGAGTGCTACCGGTACATCAGCCATGGCCCTCCGGCTACAGCGCCTCCAGAGGACGTCCGCCAAGGGCATCGAAGGCCACAGGGCGTGGAAAGCAGCAGGCTGCCTCCACCTCTGATCTGCATCCAGGGGGCACACCTAGACAGAGCACTAGACCACGAAAGATCCAGAAGGGAGAGGATCACTGAGTGGACAAGGGGGAGGTGGGGGGGTCTGGGGTCTATCTGTAGCGAGGGGGAATGGAAATGTCAAATGTTCACTATGAAAACATGTCACACCTGATACAGGTGAAGCCTCTGTCACATTAATCTTCACAGCGGGCCTGTCTGCACCCCACCCCCAGTTGACCGCGGCTCCCCCCCAGACCACTCAAGCACAGTCCCCCCAGCCCACTCGAGCACAGTCTTGCACGGTCTCCAGCCCCCATTCCGAGGGTGGGTGTGAGGCGCGGTCAGCAGAGTGACAGGAGTCAGGCTTTGGCAGAAACAAACATTAATGAGATTGAAATTAATCCAAATTGGGGTTAATGATATGCGTGCCACATTTGGGTGAGATCCCGATCTCGCCATCGGGAGTTCGACAGGTGAGACAGCACACTGATCGTCACCAGCCCCCACCCAAACAAATCTCGGCTTTGGCCTTTCCAGCTATTTAGCCGGCGTGCCCAGATCCGTGCCAGGCGCAGTGCGGCGGTTAAATCACGCCCAGAGCCCCAGACAGGAGGAAGGCCGATGTCGTGGCCTTCGCCTCTCTGATTACACGGCGGTGAATTTTGCCGGAGTGGCGGTCGGCATCGCCACCGGGGGTAGCAGCTTGGTTGGGTGACCTGTACGACTTCCTGTGGTTAGAGAAGATAAAGTATGAGTTAAGGGGCTCTGCAGGGGGGTTTGAGAAAAGGTGGGGGACGTTTGTGACCGTGTTTGAGGAGCTGTTCGTCGCAGCGGGTTGGGGGGGGGGGGGGGTGGTGGAGGAGTGGGGAGAAGGGGTGAAAAAAAGTGAAAAGATTTGTACAGACTGTATAGTTGATTGCTAGGAAGTATGCTTCCCGGGGTGTTTATGGGTTTTCATAGAATAGAATTTACAGTGCAGGAGGCCGCCATTCGGCCCATCGAGTCTGCACCGGCTCTTGGAAAGAGCACCCTACCCAAGGTCAACACCTCCACCCTATCCCCATAACCCAGTAACCCCACCCAATACTAAGGGCAATTTTGGTCACCAAGGGCAATTTATCATGGCCAATCCACCTAACCTGCACATCTTTGGACTGTGGGAGGAAACCGGGAGCACCCGGAGGAAACCCACGCAGACACGGGGAGAACGTGCAGACTCCGCACAGACAGTGACCCAGCGGGGAATCGAACCTGGGACCCTGGCGCTGTGAAGCCACAGTGCTAACCACTGTGCTACCGTGCTGAAGGAATTTGGATCAAAGGCAAAGAATTGCTGCAGTTCAAAAAGAAAGAAACAGCTCAGAACACTCTCTGTACCTGACTGATAGAATACATCTGCAAAGGGAAGCGAACTGTATTCAAGCAACTACAGTCTGTGTGGGGGGAAAAGTATTACTACACAGTCTTAAAGAGGTAATCCATTTAAAGTGGCAATGCACTTAAAGCAGCAACCACAAGTGGGAACAAGCGATTATGGACAGGAAACTGAGTGAAGACCCCAGAGAGAGGGCAACTGTCAAAAAATAAGGCAATGAAGACTTTTGGACACTAAGGGCAATTTAGCATGGCCAATCCACCTAACCTGCACGTCTTTGGGCTGTGGGAGGAAACCGGAGCACCCGGAGGAAACCCACGCACACACGGGGAGGATGTGCAGACTCCGCACAGACAGTGACCCAAGCCGGAATCGAACCTGGGACCCTGGAGCTGTGAAGCAATTGTGCTACCGTGCTGCCCCAGGGTTGTAACCTGTTTCAATTCATGTCTGTACTAAAATACATTTTTTAAACAAGTCAACCACATTGCTCTGGGATCTGCAGTCACATGTAGGCCAGGCCAGGTAAGGACGGCAATTTCCCTCCCTGAAGGACATTAGTGAAGCAGATTGACAATGGTTTCATGGTCATCAAATGAATCAAAAAGTTAGCATGCAGCCAATTGGGAAGGCAAATGGAAAGTTGACCTTTAATGAAATGGGATAGAATACAAGGTGCCGGGAAGTCTTGCTTCGAATGTATAGGGCATTGTTGAGTCCACAACTGGTGTGCCGGTCTCCTTCTTTGAGGGATTTGCATGCATTGGATGCAGTTCACAGAAGGTTCACTGGGTTGAAAGGTGAAGCAGGTTGGGCCAAGGTTCATCGCCGTTTAGAGGAATCTAATGGAAACACAAACAATCCTGAGAGGACTTGACCCGAGTGGGGAATCGAGTACAGGTTGGTATAGGTTCCAAATAAGGGTACTCCCGTTTAAGAGGGATGCGAGGAGGAATTTCTGCTTTGCGAGGGTCTTTAGGCTGTGAAGGCAGTGGAAGCCGGGTCGTTGAATATATTCAAGAATGAGGTGGACAGGTTTTTGATGTCCGAGGGAGTCGAGGGTCATGGGGGGGGGGGGGGGGAGCGGAGTTGAGACCACAATCCGATCAGCTGTGATCTGATTGATCGGAGGAGCAGGCTCGAGGGGCCGAATGGCCAACTCCTGCTCCCAATTCTTATGCCCGATTCCGAGGAAGGGCAGAGATATTCTCCCCGGTGCCGTGGAGAATATTCATACCACTTCACCATAACCTGACGGATTATCTGGTCGGCATCACATTACCATCTGTGGGACCTCGCTGTGTACAAATCGGTTGCCGGTGTTCCCTACATCGTAACAGTGACCACACTTCAAAAATATTCCATCGGCTGTAAAGCACTTCAGAGGTTGCGAAAGGCGACTTCGCTCCCCGGGCCCTGACTACAACGGAAAGGATCCAACCACCGCAAAACAAAGTCTGGCATTTTGTGCCTCTTTGTTCCCCCGCTCTCTTCCAGCAGATCAGATCACCGTAACCTCGGAGAACTAAAACCCGAGGAGAAATGGTTCATGGAAGGCATACCTGTGAGACCAGAGTGCCTCGTGACCCGGGTATGACTCAATCAGGTCAGTGCAAAGCTCCATCTCCTCTTCAATCATGAGGGGCACATCGATAGCGTGCGTGTCCGCAGATGCGCCTTCCTGCTTCACGTGCATGGGAAGACTGGTGCAGTGGTCTTTACTTGAAGGCTTCCTCGAGAACCCCGCCCCAGCGTTGGCAACAGCCGGACCCCTCGAGTTGCCCGCCACTGACTTCAGCAGGAACTGACGATAATGGAAGCCGCTGTGGTCAGAGACGTGGGTGGACACCCAGTACTTGGTGTTGGACAATTCATCGAGGAGGATCTGAGGACAAAATAGAACAAGTATTAAAACAAACAGGCTAGGGCTCTTTTTTGATGGAGGAGACGGTGACCTTGGGCGCGATTCTCCGACCCCCCACCAGGTCAGAGAATTGCCGGGGGCCGGCGTGAATCCCGCCCCCGCCGTTTGTCCCCGAATTCTCCGCCACCAGAGATTCGGCGGGGGCGGGAATCGCGCCGCGCCGGTCGGCGGGCCCACCCCCGGCGATTCTCCGGCCCGCGATGGGCCGAAGTCCCGCCGCTGTCAACCCTCTCCAGCCGTCGTGGATTAAACCACCTTTTGAACGGCGGGACAAGGCGGCGCGGGCAGGCTCTGGGGTCCTGGGGGGGGTGCGTGGGGCGATCTGGCCCCGGGGGGGTGCCCCCACGGTGGCCTGGCCCGCGATCAGGGCCCACCGATCCTCGGGCGGGCCTGTGTCGTGGGGGCACTCTTCTTCTTCCGCCTTAGCCATGGTCTTCACTATGGCAGAGGCGGAAGAGACCCCCTCCCCTGCGCATGCGCGGGGATGACGTCAGCAGCCGCTGGCGCTTCCGCGTATGCGTCGCCCGGCGAAGTCCTTTCGGCGCCGGCTGGCCATGGCGCCAAAGACCTTTCCCGCCAGCCGGCGGAGCGCAAACCACTCCGGCGCGGACCTAGCCCCTCAAGGTGCGAAGACCTCCGCACCTTTGGGGCGGCCCGACGCCGGAGTGATCCACGCTGTTTTTGGCGCCGGGTAGCGGACATCGCGCCAGTTTGCGGAGAATCCCGCCCCTGATCTTTAAAGATCAGGAAAGGCATTTGACAAGGTAGATATTTCCACCCATAAGACACCAAAAATGGGCACGAAGACAAGATCCAAAAACAAAATACTGCAGAAGTGAGATATTGGAAATAAAAACAGAAAATGTTGGAAATAATCCACCAGTTTGGCAGCCCATGTGGAACGAAAAACAGTGTTAACGTTTCACTTTGTGACCATAGGATCTCTACAGTGCAGAAGGAGGCCGTTCGGCCCATCAAGCCTGCACCGACCCTCTGAATGAGCACCCTACCCAGGCCCACACCCCCGCCCCATCCCTGTAACCCCACCTACCCTTTTGGGCACGAAGGGGACAATTTTACCCTGGCCAATCCACCTAACCTGCACCATCTGTGGGAGGAAACCCACACAGACACGGGGGGGGGGGGGGGGGCAGACTCCGCACAGACAGTGACCCAAGCCGGGAATCGAACCCGGGTCCCTGGCGCTGTGAGGCAGCAGTGCGAACCACAGTGCCGCCCAGGGAGTTCTGATGAAAGGTCACAGATTTGAAACGTTAATTGTTTCTCTGCCGGCAGATTCTGCCTGACCTGCCGAGTACTTCCGGAATTTTCTGTTTTTAAGCTCCAGGCAAGAGTCACAAAGCTGGTTTGTGATGCAGAACAAGGCCAGCAGCGCGGGTTCCATTCCCGTACCGGCCTCCCCGAACAGGCGCCGGAATGTGGCGACTAAGGGCTTTACACAGTAACTTCATACTTGAGACAATAAAAGATTATTATTATTCTTAGGGGCTGGTTTAGCACAGTGGGCTAAACAGCTGGCTTGTAATGCAGAACAAGGCCAGCAGCGCGGGTTCAATTCCCGTACCGGCCTCCCCGAACAGGCGCCGGAATGTGGCGACTAAGGGCTTTACACGGTAACTTCATCGAAGCCTACTTGTGACAATAAGCGGTTATTATTATTAATTCCAATCGGGGGATTCAGGCGAAACGTCTTTACGCACAAGAGAGGTGTGAATGTGGAGCTCACTCTCAGAGGGTGAATCGCAATTAAGGCGAGAGACTGGAGGGAGAAAGGAATAGGAGGATCTGCCGACGGGGCGAGGGATAAGACGGGCAGCGAGGAGGGTCACTCGGAGAAGGAATACGAGCACACACTCAGCTGGACTGAATGGCTCGTTTCCGCACTGCAGGTACCCTCGTGGCTGGCGACAAGGATTAACGAACGTACCTTAAGATTGCACTTTGCCACATGCTGCAAGATCCAGATGCGATGGGACCAGGCATTGTAATTGCTTGGATACCTTCCAGCAGCTGAGGAGCAGACAGCCATCTCATCCTGAATTATTCGATACATTTGATCGGTCGATAGCATTCCCGAGTTAACGCCGTTCCTCGAATTCAGAAGGCAGATTTCCTGGACGACCTTCTGAAACACCCAGCGTCTTTAGGGAGGAAGATGACACACAACACACACACACTCGTGTTAGGAAAGCGAATAAGCACAGTGCTAACTTACCCTCAAACTATCGGGGCTGGTTTAGCACAGTGGGCTAACCAGCTGGCTTGTAATGCAGAACAATGCCAGCAGCGCGGGTTCAATTCCCGTACCGGCCACCCCGAACAGGCGCCGGAATGTGGCGACTAGGGGCTTTTCACAGTAACTTCATCGAAGCCGACTTGTGCCAATAAGCAACTAATTATTATTATTATTATTATTAATAACATTCATTCTTCCCACCCAAATGTAAGCTTATGCACGATAAAGTGTACAATTTTAAAGTGGGTGTAAGGAGGTGCGGGGACTTGGGAGTGCTTTATTCTGTTTTTGATGAAGGTGGAGGACAGTCAATAAAACACACGGGAATTCTTTGCTGTATTAAATCAAAGATGCGGAGATGCCGGCATTGGACTGGGGTGGGCACAGTAAGAAGTCTTACAGCACCAGGTTAGAGTCCAACAGGTTTGTTTTGAGTCACTAGCTTTCGGAGCACTGCTCCTTCCTCAGGTGAGTCACACTGATCGGAGCTATTCAAGGCAGAATGTACAAAAGCGAAGCAGTAAAACCTGTATAAGGAAACAGTTATGTAGTCAGACTCGGATAAGCTTGCTTCTCCTCAAAGCAGAGAGGGTTAAGAGGAGGTTTGACAGATAGTGTTTAAAGTCATGAAGCATTTTGATAGGAGCAAGTAAGGAAAAATGGCATCCACTGGCTGAAGACTCGATAACCCGAGGACACATAGAACATACAGTGCAGAAGGAGGCCATTCAGCCCATCGAGTCTGCACCGACCCATTCAAGCCCTCACTTCCACCCTATCCCCGTAACCCAATAACCCCACCTAACCTTTTTGGTCACTAAGGGCTATTTATCATGGCCAATCCACCTAACCTGCACATCTTTGGACTTGTGGGAGGAAACCGGAGCACCCGGAGGAAACCCACGCAGACACGGGGAGAACGTGCAGACTCCGCACAGACAGTGACCCAGCGGGGAATCGAACCTGGGACCCTGGCGCTGTGAAGCCACAGTGATATCCACTTGTGCTACTGTCCTGCCCCGTATTTAAGGGGATCGGCAGAAGGACCAGAGGCAACACAAGGAAAGACGTCTTTTGGTAATTAATTCACTGAGTAGTTAGAATGGTGGATAGAGATTCAATCGGAGCATCAAAAGGAGAATTCCATAAATACGTGAAGGAGAAGAATTGTAGGTATTTGGGCAAAGAGCGATGATGTAGGACTAACTGGATTGCTCTTCAAAGTCCCAGCATAGTCTCAATAGGCTGAATGGTCTCCCATGTTGTAAAATACTGTGATTCTATATACTCCATTTCAGTGCCACAATTAGACACATTTTAAAAACACATCTAAATATAATATTTAATAAATATGTATCAATACAAATTTTAAAGTCTTGCATCCGTTTCTTCCAGCCAGCATTTTCCATTATAATTGCCCACAACACACAAACAAACAATCCACACAAACACCCACCACCCACCC